>NC_134574.1:34761032-35061032 GCF_050947875.1 Dermacentor variabilis
CAGTTCTTGCACAACAGGAGCAGTGTGGATCGGCGACCTATCGCGTTAGAATATACAGTCGCCTTCCATAAACGGGCCGTCAAGAATGTATGGAATCAGTACGTCGTCTATGACTGCCCTGCACCTTTCAGCGATGAACTTACCTTCGAGGCGTATCAGTGGGCGTCGCACAACGCTTAGTAAAGAATACCGGCTCATTTCACGCAGTAACCATGAGATCGGCGCCCTGCAACTGACAGTAGAACGCTTCCCGAGAATGCGGCCAGCGCGCGCCGCCGTAGCAGACGACGCCGTTCAAGACCCCGCCCCTCGAGCAGCTGCGCGGGCTGCTGCCGCCGCCTGACTCAAGCGCTCGCCGCATCGCGATGCAACGCGCTCCGAGTTTCCCTAAATGTGAAACAGACTGTAAATCGCCCTTCGAATGAAATGTCCACACGCACACACGTAAACACACACCGCGCGCGGCACGAAACGTGCCCAAACACACGCAGTGCAGGAGGCAATCAAGGCGGTGCGAACGAGAGATGGGAGAGGGATACCACCCGCTATTAGAATTTTGCTTCGCATGCGGCGCTCTCAACGCCGGCGCAGCAGCGCCGCTCTCGGTGCCGTTCTTGTCCATTCACATGCGCATAGAGTTCCTCGTGCAAATTCCCTCCTCCGTACAAACTCACTCCTTCTCCCATTCCGGTCCCGTCTTCCTATTGGCTTGAAGCAACCGTCTGTTATGGGAGGTTCTCGGTTTTTCTTTCGTCCCGTCGACGCCGAGTGCAAGAACGAAGGGGAGACGGCGACTCCTAGCGCGGGCAGTTACACGCCCTCGTTACGCGCCCTCTGAGTCATCTTTTTCTGCTTCTTTCTGGAAAGTTCGGCGGCCAGTCTGACTTACTTTTTCCGTCGAGCGCGCGCAGCCACTAGGCAGAAATGGGCCTTGGAGATAGGCCCTTCACTCTTCCACAACCCTAGCCTGAACAGTAAACATTCCATACCCCACGGCACGCGGACAAAAGCACGTGTGACGTCTTCTTTCCTGCCTATAGACTCTGCCATCAGACTCACCATCATCTGCTATCGGACTCATCCTCCCCCGCCCAAACTACCATCACTGTAAAGAAAAGTCGAATGGGAGGCACTGTCTGGTACTGCAGCACATCCTTTCTATGAGAAGGACAGCGGCGGAACTATTTGAGAGGTGGAGGGTGGCGTGGTGGTGACGAGAGGCAAGGGAGATTAGGTCCTCATCCCACATTACATGTTTTAAGTGTTTCACCTTGCCCCTCCTCTCCAGACAGCACTGGACAGACGGACTAACAGGAAACAACGAAAACTCTTCCAAGCAAACGCACCTCGCTTCGTAAGAGGGCCCCGCCGGGGTGGCCGGGGATTCCTGTGTTCGCAGCTCGACAAGCTCTCCCCAAATGATCAGGCTAAACGCATGCTGTTACATTAGGCGGGGGGGGGGGGGGGGGGCGTCTGCTCGTTCTTGTTTTCTCGCTTCATACATGTCGCTCGAAGTTCAGTTGCCCATGGTTCCATACACTAAGCATGTAAGAATAAATGGGCCCCCTTCTGCTACTGTCCGAGGTGAGGCCCTGGGCCGCAGCTCCCTTAGCACACCCCCCCCCCCTCCCTTTATCCAGCGCTGGCAGCAGCAGCAGTTCGTAGTTATGTTACGTAGGATGTAAAATGCCTAATTTCGTGACCCGCGTTGAGGCAGAAAGGCAGCTATTACTGCTGAATCGTAGGTAGCGTCGTAGCTCATCGCTTTGTGCTCACCTACGCTGTCGGCTTTCGACCGCTGCGCACTCCGTTTTTGCGCGACGAGGCACGGCCTGTGTAGAATTTTCCAGCCGTTTCATAGCCGTGTTTACGGCTACTGTAGCGTTCACGCCACGAGAAGCCATTTACTGGTTGAACTCGTTGAGATGGGCGGCTGCGCTAGGGATCTGTCGACCAGATCACTTAGATACATCGATTCTGTGGCCATATAGAAAGAATTTGGCTGTTACATGAGAGAGCTTTAGAATAGGGGCCCCAATAGTTTGGGGCCCCGAAGAGCTTTGCGGGTGTTAGCGTTGAGGCACGCAAGAGTGAAGAGTTTTAGAATAGGGGTTTGCGTTTGCGGATAGCGTCTTGAGCTGACAGCGCCACTACGGCGTCAAAGAAAAGCTATTAGAAATAAAATATACCATTTTATGATAAGAATAGTACTTTTGACTTGCGTGTATTCTCGTTCAATTACAATTTAGATGTTATTCTGTAAGCAGCAAACAATTAGTTGCGCTTAGTTTTGAGCAAACCAACTTTACGTGTCTTCACCAGCCAAGCTTAGTCGTGTTAGGCATACGAGTTTTAGTTTAAAGAACGCAAGCGGCTTGCGTACGCAAGCCGCTTGCGTTTCCTAAACTAAAACTCTCTATTTACTATGGAAATGCTGTGCGAACAATCAAGTCATAAAACGCGATGCATGATCATGCAGTGACCTATGAAAATCCGTCTTTTTTTGCTCCAGGTTGAAAAGCAACGTGTGGAAAGGCAATGTATGTACGCAATAAATGCGCTGCGCATTTTAGATTACTACACATGTATGCTATTGTCTGGCGCTCATTCACTGGCTGTGTTTTGTATACTTGATCCATTGAAACAGCGCTCATATGCTTTCATTCAATATTAGACGCAGCGATAGTTACTATAGCGAAAGTTACGCGCACCATTACTATTTTGTTTTGTGACAAAGACGTGCATCCGCAGGGTGAACGATCTGTGTCACAACGCGAGAATATCTGTTCTTGCACAGCCAATGAAAGGGTATTTTGCCTTCTTTCAACAGGTGCTCCTGCAGTCACCGCTGCGGTTAGATATAGAGAGATAATTTAATTGAAAGAAGGCAGAGAGGTCGGCCTGAGCTAAGGTGCTCTAGCCTGCTACTCTGCACAGGGGGAGGGGGAACGGGGGCATAAAGATGTGATGAGGGATGATGATGACATAGCAAGAAGGATGCGCAAAGGTGAAAGCAAGTTCAGCACTCTGATGATAAACATTCACAAATGTCATCCATGAAGCCACAATCAGGTTTCGCATCAAGTCTGTAGTCACCAATTCGAGTGAACTTAAAAAGAGGCACTAGGACGAAGCTGGTGTGTGGGCCTCCCCTGCGTGAACAGCACAAGCGCCAAACAAAATCTTTATAGCATATAAAGGCCTGCAATAAGCGGCTCTAGCACGGCGAGCACTTGTAGGGCACATTTAGCGGCCAGAGTCTCGAGACCACCGAGAATCATGCGCATTGACTCCACTAGTTGCTTCAGCATTTTTTGTACATTCCCCTTCTCATTGTGTTCATCTCCTTGCTTGCCCGTAGTGTCCCCGGTTTCATTGGCCCTATAATTCTTGGCTTCATGGCGCAGAGGACCGCTAGTGCCCGCTGGCATGGCCGTGGGCCTAGAGGGCAGCAAGGGCCATTCCGTGTCTGTATCAGCCGGCGGAGGTGAATGTTTGCCGCGTGCTCTCGTGGACCTTGGAATTATTAGTAGACGCCGTTACTGTCTTCGATGCACGCACAGGCAGAGGTGGTCGTGGTACTTGTGCCACGCTAGGTATAGTTCTCCTGAAATGGTTTTGTGATGCTTCTGTCGCGAGCGTTGATCACTTCGGCGAACAGCTTGAGCAGCCTCTTTACGTGAAGATTGGTCTCTGGCCATTTTTCGAAGAATACGAACCTCTTGTTTCATCTTCGGGCATTCCTTCGAAGTCGCTTAGTGAGAGCCAGTACAGTTGGGACATTCATATGAGGACGCCTCACAGTCGGTGGTATCATGCTCTCCGCCGCAACGCGAGCAGGTGGCTTTGCTTCTACAAACAGCGCTCACGTGTCCTATCTTGTGACAATTCCGGCACTGAATAGGCCTCGGAACGAATGGTCGTACTCGGTGTATAACGTAGCCCACTTTGACAGACGCTGGTAATGTCGAAGAAGCAAATGTTAACTTGATACATCGGGAGTACCCAAGCGGTGAATCTCAAGAATGCGCACCGATGACCTCAAAAGACTCTTGAGGTCTGCATGCTTGATTTCAAGCTCCACGTCGGAAATCACTCCAGTTGTTGTCTCCTTCCCGAAAGTAATAAAGGAGCGGACGGGGATCGCGCTTAACTGTGGAATGGTCTTTAACTTCTCAAGCATTACGGAATTTTTTACATCTATTGTCAGGATGTTCTTGCGAGCGTTGATCCTGATCTCGTTAATTTGCCCAGGGGCCACACTTTCAAAATATTCGGTTAGAAACTGCCTGCTGAGGGAGTTCATGCTGTGTGACGTCGAGAGCGGCACGTAAGAAACCATGAAGGATTCTTGCTCTCTGATGCGATGAAGTCGCCTCAGTCGACATACGGCGCAACTTCTTCATACGGCGGTCCATGACTACGGTGTACTCGCTGTCAGAGTCCATGGCTTCTGGCGTTGGGCTCTCCCAGGAATCGAGCTGGTCCGAGCTTCCAAAGGCACGTCGTCCAAAAATGAGCGATGAAGTAGACGACTGACCTTGTTCAGGTGGTCGTGGGAACATGTTCTTACTCATCCTTGATGCAATGATTCTCACGAAAATGGCAAGAGCGTAAAAAAATGCATAACAGCGAGAGGCCCAGAGCACCAGTGAGCTCTGGTATGGTATGGTATTCCTTATGCGATGGCGCACACCCACTGTGGGGGATTGGCCAAGATTTGGATGAAATTAGGCTATCTTTATTAAAAACCGGAAATGATAAAGCTAACTGGAGGAAATGAACAAAAATAAAATGTTTAAGAATTCAAGACAATCTCTTTGTAGCAATTATAAAATCCTCCACGTTTGAGCAAATATCCCTGAGGCACTGTCCAAGAGAGGAGGCTCCTAGAGAAAGTGTATTTATAATTGAAAAGCTCAAACCAAGCTGTGTAAATCTTGATTCTAGATTTTTTCTTAAAGAAGTGAAACGGCGGCAGAATAAGAAAAAATGATCTATTGTTTCATCTTCTCCACAGACTGGGCACAGAGGGGAGGGCACCAGACCAGCCCTGTGACGATAGAAGTTTAATTTTGGTATTCGACAACGTTATCGGGTAAAGATGACTTCAGTTTTTCTGGTGTGAAAAGAATTTTTAGGCCAAGGGAATAGGAGGTGTCGATATTCTGAAAAATTTGCTACAGCTGGGTTCAAAAAGTCTTGAGTAATTGTATATCTCCTGAATCTAGTAGTCGTCAGGTAGGCTATAGGAGGAAGTAATGGTAATATAGGGCCACTGAGGGCCGCTCTCGCGAGACTGTCAGCCATTTCGTTCATGACTAATCCTTTATGCCCAGGCACCCAAAGCAATCTAATTAAATTTATGTGGGCAGGCACTAGAAAATGAAATGTACGTAAAAGGTTAGCGACACCATTTGCTGTGAGCGAGGAACATAAGGATAAAGAATCTGTTATAATTACTACCGCCGATGTTGACAAATTAAGTTTGCGTAAGGCTAGGACCACAGCTAGAAATTCAGCCAAAAATACGGAATAAAAGTCCGGAATCCTGATTGCAAATGACCAGTTTAGAGCGGGAGAGAAAATGCCAATTCCAGATGTTTCTTCACACTGTGAGGCGTCTGTCGCAATGACCGTACTTATAGATAAACTCAATAAATGGTCCTGTAATAGGCCGTTTAATATATTATGAGATGTTTTGCATTATTTGGGTAGATGTCATCATACATAATTTGTAGGTTCTCTCGCACATCACAAAAACTTTGGATAATAAGTGTCCTTCTTTTTGTTTTGTTTTCTTGCTCTCCCGATATGTTTGTAGCATTGGGACGATGCTTTTTGAGAGGAGGGCAAAGACACGTGTACTTCTTTTTTCCGGGGGACCGCTCTGGGCACTTCTTTCTCTTCTTCTTCCCGATGAACTCCTTAAAACTTGGCACAGGCAGGCGCCCACCGCTGCGGCTACATGACTACAGAAAGAGAGGGGATCTGTTGCACAGAGCAACGAAAGGTGGCGAACACACCTGAGAGTTACGAATGCCTCACTAAGCACCTGCTCTTTGAATTCTATGCCTCAACAGGAGCCTTTTGAGCGGGATGCCAAGGCTTTTCAGAAAGCACAGCCGGGTTGGTCGCATAATCATCGGCGACGAAGTGGCCCGCGCAAATGAAGCAATTTTTTTTGAAGTCTCCCTACTGGACGTGATGGCTGAGAGGCACGTATCCAAAGTTTACGCACCACCTCGTCTCTGGGAAACGTGTGCGACGGCATGTCACGACAGACAATGCTTTGAGCGCAGTAATGTCTGGGCGTTTCCTTCCGCCGCGACGAATGAGTCAGTACCGATCGACGACCGTGCGTACATGCGTGCAAGACGGACCACGTGCAAACCTCGCCGACGGCGATGAACAAACGCTGCAAGGGACCCACACTCCGGAAAGAGAGCGACGCACAGAACACCTATACAATGACGGCTGTGGCTGACCTTGGCCGCGTGTGCGCGGGGGTGTCATGGCGTTTAATTTCAGCTTCTGCCGGCGGCCGCTTGGAGACGAGGCGCAATAGAAAATCGCAAGATGTTTCACGTACTTGTTTTCAAAGCAGCTTGTATTCGTAATTTTCAACAGTTCAACTTTTCTTTTGACGTAAAAAACCACCCACCAACTTTTCAACTTAAGCCGTTCTGTCAGCACTAACGAACTTTGAGACGTTGCATAGCTCAACTTTGGACTTTACTTTTTGGACTTTGTTTCTTTGTTGTTTTGTTACTGTTTAATAAGTGTCCTTTTTGTTTTGTTTTCTTGCTCTCCTGATATGTTTGTAGCATTGGGACGATGCTTTTTGAGAGGAGGGCAAAGACACGTCTACTTCTATCTCTTTTTCCGGGGGACCGCTTTTCACCGTCTCACAAATGTTATCGCTCAGCGCGGGACGCGCCTGCATGTATGGAAAGTTTCTCAAATGTTATCGATTGTTCTTTCTGCTGTCTGTTCTCACCCAAGATCGGGTAATATGATTGCATGTGCGACGCGAATTGTGTAGAACTTTTAGGAAGACACGTGGGCACCGGCGATTACTCTGGAACCTTTGATGGCTCACGTATAAAAGCTGACGCGCTTGACCTGCTGATCTAATTTTCTACGATGGCCGACTATGTTCGCCGCTTTCGTTGAGCTTTGAGTGTAGCCCGTTTTTCTGGGCACAGGTTCACCCAATAAAGTTAGTTTCACCATTCACAGTTTTCTTGCTGTCCTCGACCGTCACTACCACGTGACAATATGAAGGTATGGACATGTCTAGTTTACACTTTAAAATATTATTCAGACGCACTATGCGAGCATAATTTTTGTGCATTTGTAATGTTGGAATGTCGTTATCATGCATTAGCTTAGTAGGGGAGTCGTTCCTTTTATATTTCCCATGAATAAATCTCACAGCTTTCCTTTGTAACATCCCTTAGCTTTTGTGTATCTTCTTTAGTTTGGGTATCCCAAATTATAGAGGCATATTCTATTTTAGACAAGATACATGTTTTACAAACCAATAATCTCAGCTTTGTTGCAGCTTTTTCCCAATTGTCCCCATAAAAACACAACTTTAAAAGGCTGATGCACAAATGTCAGAAACATGAGCTGACAAGGGAACTTCTGAATTGAGCGTAGCACCTAAATATTTGTGCTCAGTTACCTGTACTACTTGTTGATTGTAATATGTACAGACATAGATACTAAGCTGTACTATGCATGTGATTCTTAGTAAGGCTGTCTTTTTAATGTTAATTTCCATGTCCCATGTTTGACACCACTGCGCAACTTTCAACAACTGGTCCTGAAAAAACAGCATGGCGACTTTCACGCAATATTTCCTTATACTTGCAGAAAGATATATACACACAAGATTAGACACTAATTAAGTCATTTACATGCACTAAACATAGCAGAGGACCCAGCACAATGTCCTGTGGCACACCAGAAGAAACAAAGAATATCGGAAGCCTGATCATCCACCACAGCAAACGGACTTCGATTTTGAAGATACGCTTCCACCCTCTTCACTAAATCATCATTTATTGTCCCTTAAGGACCCCTTTCAGGGTATTACATAAGGGGGCGGGGGAACAAAAGCATCAAGAAACACCATGGTCATTATCAAATAACAAGGAAGACCAATAAATTCAAGTTTATGCATCACGTCTTCATGCGATACTTTGTAGAATGCTTTGCTAGTCAATAAAACACTCATCTATTTGCTCCGAGTGATCCAATGTCACTAAAATATTCTGCAGAGCGGTAAGTGGCAGAGTCGTATATTTTCCCTTAGTGAAACCGTGTTGAAATAGGGACAAAACATTTTTGCTAGACAAGAAAGACCTAATATAACCAACTATGATGCGCTTCATAAGATTGAAACAAGTAGAGGTAATAAACACAGGCCTTTAATTTTCAGTATTAGCTTATCACCTTACCTGTACAAGGAACAACGACTACAGAAACCAGCGAAACACAGGCAATCTTTTCAGGAGAACTGCCTAAAATGGAAGCTCTACGGAGTTAGTGACCAAATTTCAAAGCAACAATAACCACATTTTGTGGCTTGACTGTAGTTAGCAGGCTATTTGCCTACATCAATGTGTTACCAGAGACCACTATGTAGGTAAATTAGGTCTGCACGGAAAATGAGGTGTTCGCAATGCTTATACCAAGCGGCTAGATTTTCTACACACGCACAGATGTTGTGTGTATTACACTTTTTATTTCTCATACAAATGCACGCACGGACACACACACAAGGAAAAAAACCGGCTCACACAGGCGCGCACATGTACATGTAAACTCTGTACAGCCTCTCTTGTCTGACAAGTGATGCTGCACACAAGATAGCACGCATACAGCGTGCATACAGCGCATGGTGCAAAAAAATGCACATACATGCCCAAACAAGAGCACACAGCGATCGTCAATTCGTTAAAACAAGGAAAAAAGGAAATTATAACAAAATAAATAATAACAAAAAAGACGAAAGAACAAACTGTCCTGCTCTTCCCACAAAGTCCCCGTGGTAGGGACACGACAAGCATCGCACCATGCCCGTCAGCAGCATTACCGATAGGAACCAAGCAAAAAGGTATCATCTGCCCCCTCTTTGCAGACTTGTTATGCAGCAAAGCCCACATCGACAAACAGCATTGCTCAGATCACAAAGCTCTATGATTTCTTAAACGGAATGTTAAGAGAACACTGCAAGCCCTTCTCTTGTGAGGACATATTTCTACAGACACAAAGGCTGGTGAGCCACATGTCAGGACCAGTGGATGTTGTAACGAAGCATGCATGCAATGTGGCATACAAGCTTAATACATAAACAGCGGCTGCCCACAAGGTTTGTAAGCACTTTCAATTCCTTGATTTTCTTACAGGTCTCACAGGTGTAATGCACAAAATCCTGCTAGTGTTTCTAGAACAGAACAAGTTGCTGTGATTTCACCTAGAAGTGTAATTGATACCCTTTCATTTAAAAATGCCATGGCCTAAATAGAATACCTTATGTCGTTTGCGTCAACATGCGTCTTTGGTCAAGTGAGGCTACAATTCACCTGTTTCGAAGCTTAAGTGTGTGGAAATGCAAAATCGTGTTTGCCATGATAACGCTGGTGCAGCAGTACCACGGATAAACTGCAGGAGTAAAAATTTCAATATCACAAGCACTGGATGGCTGGATGGAATGTCACAATATAAGTTGCAATTTCCTACATTTTGTAGACCATAAAACTGCTCGACTATTACAAGCAACTTTTGAAATTTGTTGAGAGAATTGGTAAACAAACTGAAGTTTTTTTTCTTTCTTGTGCATATTGTCAGGTCAATGACACACTAGGGGGCTCCTATGTCATGCAGCATGCTTCCACAACGAAGCACGTGCAGCACGTAGAGCTAGCACTGCCCTTAATTTCCACAAGACCAACAAGATGAGAATGCAACATGCCACGTGGCATACATGTCATTTTCACCAGCTGTCTTTTTTAACAAGGAGCACATAAACTTTAAACGGAGTTGAACTGGCATTTCCTTTCCTTTATTACAAGAATCTGAGAGGGAGAACCTCTGTGACTGAAACACCAAACTTTCATCACTTACAAGTGACCAAAAGCTCGTCACAGGTTCCTTAATCTATATGTCATCACACAGTCAATAACACATACAGCAGTTCAGTCTCTGTCAGTGGTATATGCACATGTTCTGTACAGTCAATGTTCTTGTGTGATCACAACATTGTGTCCTGCTCGTTCATCCACTAAACAATCTACTGTCCTGTAGGAACATGCACTTAGAAATATTTCATCCAATGCATTATCAAGTGGTAAAGAGCACACTTCAAATGGCAATTTCTAAAATGCGAAAGCACCTACAGTGCCATACACTTCATCAACAAATTTTGCAAAATCCATTAGCAGCAAAGAAGAGCATGCTTCAGGTGACAATTTCTAAAATGTGAGGTACCTCAGGCACATGCAGCACTACACCAGTTCATTTAATGTGCCTTCAGTGCTCATGCCTTTATGCTGTTAACAGTTTTAAACTCTCTTCAAAGGCTGATACTGACTTTGATAAAGAAGTGTGGAGAATGAAGTAACCAGAGCACAAGTACTATTCAGCACTGGCACCTATTAGTATTCTACGCTGTGCAAGAAGCATAATTCAGCAAAAAATCGTAGCTACTATGATGTTTCCATGATTACTTAATGCACAGTCAAGAGCTCCCAAAAAGGTCAATCAACAACCTGGCAAGTTGTTCAGATTGCAGATTGCAGCAAGTCAATGCTTCTGTAATCTAAAGTTGCCCTCCAATGACCTTCACTCTGATTTTGCTAAAAGTTACCATAAAAGTAAGTACAATATGTCATGATCTCTAAGTCAGCCCACTTCATCAGAGTAAAACAATTTTTTTCATAGCAGATGCTTGGCTCCTTTCATTAAATCAGTAAAATACAAATATGAATTCACTGCATGTGTCCGAACGCTTTCTTTTTTTGCAGACCCAGCCCGATAAATTATCCACGAAAACATATGCGAGGGCCAAGCCAACGTCTGGTGCACATACACATGGTTGCAGTAGTAAAGGACGAACCTACTGTGAGCACATCTATGAAGTCTCAATATTTTGCGAACAAAGCACCAGTGACAGGCGAAGCACAGAAACATCCTAGAATGATGTGAATGCACAAGCCTTCAAAGCAAAATTTAGTACACTACTCTTGTGACAGCAGACACGGCCACTACAACATCTCACAATGGTCTGCCTTCAAAACTTCAGAGAAGAAGCAGCAAAATACAATAGGCAAACATGTGCTACCATCACACTTTGCGAACAAGCTGCCAAACATGTCCCCCACAGGTTTCTCTTTGGGTTGCCGATTAGAAAGGGCTGCCACCTTTCTTTTTTTTTTTTCTTCTTTTCACCGAGATGAATAATACGATGTGCCCACCCAGTCCAAAGCAATGCCATGCCACTGAGAAACCTCTCTGTAGTGCGCGTGGGTTACACATAAGCAACTGTGAGCTAGCACTCGGAAACAGCGTTCATCCGTTGACAACATAAGTACACTGTCACAGAGCCTCTTAGTTGGGCCCGTTGTCCGTTCTCTGGGCTAGATGCGCTCTGAGGATGCCCAGCTTTGCAAATTCCTCTTCCGAGTGGTGTGCGTTGCTGAAGAAAACGTCCCACCCCCCCCAGTTGTTAAAAAAAGCAAAGGCTGCACAGGGGACTGGTGCTTCGCAGCTTGCTAGAGATCACCCTTGCTGGCGGAGCGAAGCTGGTCTGAGCTTGCAGTACGCGGGCGCATGTTTATCAGGTTGCTCTTGGCCTGTGCAGAGCAGCAACAGAAAAGCACGACGTAAGCTCGGCAGAACATTAACCAAATAAATTTGCGATAGGAACTAGCACTATGGCACTCTGGGATGGCGGTAAATTGAAAGGAAAAGCTTTTATGTGTTTTTCTATATTCAACTTTCCAGATTTCTGCGAACCAGAAAAGCCAGATTGATCAGACTTAAGTGCAAAATTTGCAAGCGGCTGAGACACTATAAACAGCATGCTTGTCTCTTACATGAATGTCCTAGGAGTATTAGGGGTTTAACACACTCAAGCAAATCACAGCCTATGAGATATGCCACAGTTTGCGCCTATAGATAGATTCATTTCGTGCAATGGGTATCTCATTGTACATGCAAAGCAAGATATGCAAGCACTTTTGCACTCCACTCTCATTGGACACCGGTCACCAGAGCTGGGAATCAAACCTATGATGCTGCGCTCAGCAGCAAAATGCTCCTGCTTTAAATCTACGCTGTCAGCCTTGCTGGCTGTAAAAATGGAACTCATTCAATCACACAAGATTCCTTTATGTACACAGTGCTTTCCCCGCTAATACCGCTGCCCAAAATGTACATTTGGCTGAGTTACCCTGATCTATGGAAGATTCAATGCAGGCCGAATGTAGGACCTGAAATTAGTGGCGCTTCTGTCACAACAACATGCACACCCGCCGCGGTTGCTTGGTGGCTATGGTGCTGGGCTGCTAAGCATGAGGTCGCGGAAATGCGGCCATGGTGGCCGCATTTCGATGGGGGCAAAATGAGAAAACACCTGTGTACTTAGATTTAGGTGCACGTTAAAGAACCCCAGGTGTACCAAATTTGGACCATCATTGTGGCCCAAATTTTGGGTGTTCCCCACTATGACGTGCCTCATAATCAAATTGTGCTTTTGGCACGTAAAACCACATTTAATTTTAACAGCATGCACGTGTTAGTAGATACAATTTTATAACCGCACAGTACAAAATCTACTAATCTTACTTATCAAAACAATTGGGCACATAAAGCCTTTGAAACAGTGAACTGCACAAACAACATTTCAAGCATTTTAAAAAGCATTTTTAGGACTAAAGGGACATTACACTGGGAAACTTGAAAGCAAAAGACTGTCTTCAATAACAAACTTTTCTCATTGCAAACAAACAACAAAGCTTGAAAATGTCTTAGCAAGCCCACCACCACAAAGCTTTGGGGGTGCGCAAATATTTGAAACTTTAGAAAAACTAAGCAAATAGGGCCTTATTTTATTTGGTCTTCCAATAGAATAGTCACTATTAATAAATGCGAATATTTTTCGAGTGCTTTGCAAGTGTTTCAAAATGTAAACTCCATTTAAATAAGCATAAAATTGGAGCAAGAATACAATTAACTTTCACCCCCGCAGGCATAGTAAAGACATAAAACATGAGAACTTGCATAGTGCAGTAGGCTAAGTCCCTTATGTAGCCATACTTTACAGGCTGTACAGCGATCATTTACACTCTCTGAAGAGCCCCGTGCATGTGAAGAAACTACTTGTTTGCTCCTAATGTTCCAGTTAATTAAAGATGCTTCATAATACACTATGTAATGACAGAAACTTGCTAACGTTAAAGGGATTCTCACCAGGCCCCATAGGAAATTTTGGTTATATGCTGCAAGTTGTTATGTGTCCTCTAGGGAGCGTTCTGCTGCAAAAATTTTTCATATCAACTCCCCATTATTAGCCGAGATATAAATATATCAGTGCCACGAACCCATGATTTCGCAAGGCGAGCTCAAATGCATAGCAAGACACTCTCGCCACTCGCCCCATCTAGCCTCCGCAAGCGAAATTCCTTCCCTGTGTTCTCCCATACCAGACCTCAAGGATCGCGTGACGCCTACGTCACAGGCACCACCTTCATTTTTTTTTCTCGTCGCTTTTTTTTTCCGGCACTGCGCACTTCCGTTGACTAAACCGCTGACGGCGTTGCGTGCAAGCTGTTTTGATGTCTCATTTCGCACAGCACACAATTTTGTGCGCTGTGCACAAGGACCCATGACTAGCGGTATAATTCAGTGCTACACAAATACTGAGGCAGAACAAGCGGATCGTAGAGCATGATCACGCGCTGGAACACGGTAGAAAATGGCATAGTTTTGGTATCTGCGCACCTGACTGCACGACCGTGGGAACAAGCAGACAAAGTGGAAGTACATCTCTCTTGCTTCGGGGCAAAGTAAAACAAAAAACATGCAGGCATTCTGTTTGTGTGTTTTATTATTTCTCTAAACTTCAACTCGTCAATTCAAGCAACAGATCACACAAATAACAGATGTTGCCTTGAATAATTCTCGAAGTCACATGTCACCCCAATTGACATCACACTGCAGACCCGACTAAGTAGGCGTAGGGACACGACTACGTCACCGTACGGCTTGGAGCACAGTCACCGTGAGAGAAAGGGAAAACGCCGTTTGGATTGAAATTCCAGACCTTTCCGTGGCATGTAGCGATGCAATTCTTTGCAAATACGATCGTTAGTGCGCATTGAATGCTCTGCGCTTGTCAGCTCAAAATGGCGAGACCTGGTGAGAGGCCCTTTAAGAACAGTGGAATGCGAACATCGTTTATATTAATTGTTATAATGGCTGTTCCCTATTTGAAAACTATTAGAAAAGTATTCAATTCGCTTCTGGCACTATTCAGTTCATATCTGATTCGGTCTCAGAAATCACTATTCACACACCCCTACTGAGCTTTGCACTGTAATTTACAATCTATGAAATATATGTGACCTGCTGCTATTTATGCAGCCTTACTCACGACGACAAAAAAGCATTCGGAATAGCTCAACTGGTGCACACACAGACAAAGAAAGAACAGGACACACACAGCATTGTGTGTGCCCTGGTCCAGTGTAATTTAAGAAATCTTTTTGCTCGATTCTATTCCACTCTTAATGTCTGCAGTTCATGATGGCAATGTGAGGCAGAGTGGCACTCAGACCACTGACAAAGCACGATATTCAATAGCATTAGAATAAAATCTACATTATACTAGCCTTGTTTTCCCCCCCTCCACGTACGCTTACTAGTTTCACTACACTTGAACTCCTTGGTGATGACATGCCAACAAGTCAAGCCTACAACCTCAGCAGTAACACACTGGTCATGCTGATGATTCTGACGTGTGTTCTCACCTGAGGGTCTGTACTAAGGGCGCACATGGAACTGGCGCGCTTCATTCTGAGTGGAATAAAAAGAAACAGAGAAGCAATAAAAACAACAGGTCCACTTCTGCAGCATCCTTCCTGGCTGCTTCCAACTTTTCCATTATTCCTCTCCTATTCAAGATACTCACAAGTTCCTTCTTAGAAACACAGCTACACATTGTATCAGCATCACACAAGTCTGAGTGCCTAATGAACCATATGCACTCCTGTGACTAGTTATCAATCAAACAATAGCTGAAGAAGCACCAAATAACATCTGTGGATGTGTTACAAGTAGGCTAGGTACAAGGTACAGGCAAGTACAGGGTTAACTAACATTTGCGGTGTTCAGTGACTACAAAGGGTGCCCATGTAGTATCACATTATGGTACAGCACCAATCAAGCATTCTGCCAAGAAATATTGTGTTGTTGAGATCTGTCAGAACAACACCATCTACTACAAACTACAAATATTACAATTTAATTGTACTGCCTATTCTAAATTAATACAGACTAACACTTCTTTTCTTCACAGAAAAAAAACTGTCCCAATATCACGTATATTTGATGTTTCTGATGGCCCATGTGTTGTGATTGTTGGTGCCATGCTAAGGCAAACTGTGAAGCTTGATTTTTACCTATAACTGCAGCACACCAACAGACAGTAAGTCCTAGAAATACACAGGGCAATATAATCGCCTTTTTTTTGTATAATTAAGCAAGGACAAAAGCTAAATTTAAGGTAAAGTTCATACTTTTGATAGAGAAAAGGGGAAATGAAAGTCAAATAAGAGACAACTATGTTGTCAGTGGGAGCCCATTTACAACCCCCGCATGATGCATGCGATGCTCTATCAATTGAGCTGTGGTTATCAGCACGAGTATGTAAATATGCATGAAAGTGGATGGCAGGAGAGCCACTGTTACAGCTCAATTAGTAGAGCACTGCTTGCATCATGCCGAGGTTAAGGGTTCAGATCTCACAAGCAGCAAAGCTGTCTTTTCCTGCACTTCCAGCTCCCCTTTTCTTTATTCGATGTATGCATTCACCATTAAAAAAAAAGCATAATTTCTTCTATATTTTCCTTGGCATCACCACTGGCTTCTTAACAGCAAGTTCAACTACGGTACACAAAGCTGCAATTAAAACAATTTTGTTTTCCTTAGCTGCTGGTCAAAAAGCATTCGCAGTGACATATTTGTTGCTGCACAGTAATTAACCGTGGTCGAACAGCGAATGTCCCTGGAGCCGACGCTTTGACAAGGGGACTTTTCTACATCAGGGCAGACTCTGATGAAGAAAAAGCTCCTTGTCAAAACGTTGGCTCCACCGAAATTTATTTCTCCGACCACTGGTGATTACTCTCGAGTGTCCACCTTCCAGTGAACCACACTCTTGTTTTGGATTGTTACTACACAGGGCCTCTGTGTTGTCCCCTCAGCGACAACACTCACACAACACAAAAACGTTTCTAACTCTCTGCAGTTGAAAATAAATGACACAACATGTCCCCTTACCAGCACTGTCGATGTTCTCTATGTCTCTACTGTTCCGGTATACAATATTCCATAAATGGTAGCAGTATACAGACAGGCTACAACTGTCGGGTTTCATAAAGAGTAATTACAAAGAAGCATGGTGCATTTAGTAGCAACCACAAACTTAACAGGCCTTGAAGACAAAAAAAAAAGACATGATTTGTAGCATGTACACAACAATAGCCACAGCTTTTAGTGCCCCGAATGTGCATCATCTTTATTTTTCATCAATGCCTCAATATACAGGCCCACTTTGGTAATTTGAAGGGGCTACCAGCACAAAGCCAGTCGTGGGAGCAGGTAGGCAGCACTTATGTAAGTAATGTGTCCCCCAAAAAAGGGGGGTCTTTTCCTTGGTTAATGTGTAATACAACTGATGTATGATATGGCTTGTACAGTACAGACCACTGTTAAAGGGAACACCAAATTAGAATTTTGGTACTGATTACAGCTCAGTTTTGATATGAGCATGCCAGAAATAATTTTTTACCTATAAACAAGCCTTCCCAACACATCATATCAAATGCTCTTCACATATGAAGTTGATGATGCATCTAAGCTATGTTGATTTGATTACTAATTAGATGTTCTCTTTCAGAGTGGACAGTACTATACCATAGTGGCTACACCCACCTTTTGCTCAATCTATTATAGCACTACACACAGAGCTAGGCTGCTAGAAGCCTAGAAAATGGCCAAAACCTGATCTTGCTATTGCTTTTGCTTACGACCACAGCTCCAGTACAACAGCATCGTAGTGAGCCCGAGATGAGTGAATGACAGCTGTTGCAGTAAAATAATAAAAATACCCGACTGGTAGTACCGATTACGAGGTCACCCTCATCGTACACCACGCTGCAGCTCCGTGCAAATGTGAAACAGCTGCCCCCAGATGTTAGCAAGTCAAGAAATATGTTAGTAGGCACACAGAAGAAAAAGCACAAAGGCAGCAAGCAAGTCCTAAAAAAAACATAACAGGAATACCAATGTAGGCACACACACATTAGACGTCGCACACATTGCCCTCGCTTCAGCCCCTGCAGACTTTTCGAGACAGCAGAAGCTATGACCAAGACATACCATACCAGCACATACGCAGAGCCAGGTGAGGCACAGGATTCATTAACACAGGACATGATGTATACACAGATACACTCATTCAGCAAAATGCTCAATACATGGTGTGACATGCACATTGGAACGTTAGAGATGGTACTGACTAAGGATGACTTCGGACTAATGGGTTTGAGCTGCAAGTCCTTGTCAATGAGCAGCAGTTTCTCTTTTCTTTACTTCGAGTAACTGCCCAAGGCAGTAATGAAGCAGCTCTCTAAGCACCAGCATCGGCACTGTGGTACTGACCAGTTAATCCTGCCACTATTATGGACACAGAACACTAAGACGCGCTTTTCCTACATGCTTAAGTTACAGCAAATATCCAAGGAATGTTGGCTGTTGCCATGCTGTCACGATTCTTGGCTTTCAACTGCCTTTACAAATGTGGTGCAGTCGAACAGGTGCAGCAAATAACGGGATTGACGTGAGGCACCACGATGGTGAGTCACCAAACGTGCCCAGGAGATTCACACAGCACACATAAAGAATGTTAGAAACCACTGTTGGAAATTTTAGGGTGCATTTGCATGCATTTGAAGTTATGGATAGTCCATATCTGGACACATTCCCAATTTATATGAAGAACTGACCTTAAAGTTTAAAATCAACACAAACCACAGTAGACAGGCTTGTGCTTGTAGCACTGTTACGGACAGCAAAGGCGTCATGCTTGTGTCAACTGAACAAAAGGCAGCAGAGGCCTAGTGCAGTCTCGCTGTCCTTCTTTGCACCTAAATTGACTGTCTAGCCACCTTAGATGCATTCGACCTACAGTGACAGGTCAATGCTGTTTAAACGAAACATGCGCTAGCTAATGATGACTGGGATTCTCCCTCTGCTTCCTTTGCCTTGAACTCATGTGTCTGTGTGTAACTCGGGCATTGCAGCAGTACGGTATGATGGTATGATACGGGACAGAAGGCTGAAAGGCTCTGCGCATTCTAACCAAAGTGACAGCTGATTTCCCGCAGCGGGTATAAGCCACTAATTCTGAGAACAACTACAGCAGCAGAGGACCAAGCTTATTGTCCTGCATGCCATGTGGAGGACTGCAGAATGCACGATGAAAAAAATTTGGCAGAGAGACTTAAGACCATTTAATGGAGGAAGGTGTGAGCATTATATTTCCGTTGGTGAAATGTTTCTTTTTTTTTTTGCGTGATTCTTGTCCACACAAGCTCTCGCCTGCATTCTAACTGTGCCTCGGTAAGGCCAAATGAAAATGCGCGAAGCATCTCAACGCGCTCGCTTGCCCACAAGGAGTTCATAAAGCTGACATGTGCAATGACGCACGCACTAGGCACACCTTTGTAAACCAGATTCCCGGAGCCGCCTTGGCGTCGGGGACCCATGCTTGTCTCGCATCCTGGAGGCCCAGGTTCGATTCCCACAGAGACCGAAATTCACCATTTATTTTAAGTGATTAATTACCTCTGTTTACAAGAACCTCCCTGAAAAATGTGACGTCAAACCATTTTTTTTTCCCATGTTTTTACTCTTGACGGCATCTACCATTTTTGGTACCATCTCTCAGTCACACAGACAGATTTTGCGTAAAGGAGCATATAATGCTTTCACATTAAAAATGGTTTACATGACATGCTCCAAGGCTTCAGGGAGACACTGTCATTGTGTGACTTGTGACCGTTGGACCAGGCTGACTGGTGCATGCATCAGCAGTTTGTAAACACTACCTCTGATTTTGAAGATGTACAGAATTAACATGTAAACAAACGCTATGCCAAAAGCCACGCATTTTGAAATGGTCTCCTTAAAAAGGTAATATTTGCGATTTTTTGCACAATCAGACAATTCTGACATGACACTGTAGTTACCGGGTTGACAGCTATCTGATAATTAACGGATGGAATAGAAAATTTTTGCGTCAATAGCCCTTTAACAGTGATCACACTTGAGAAGCATTCATCGCAGCTCAAGCTCCCTAGGCAGCTAAGCAATGATTTAATGATGATTTAGAACTTGTTGCTTTGCTCCAAATATGTTTCTAAAGTAATAAGTTTACTGACTTGCCCAGGTAAAACGTACAGGACCATAGAGATTTTTCAGACACCTTGCAGTCACCTGAGGCCACACCAAAACCATGCACATTGCAGCTCTTGCCACAGTGCGCTTGCTTGCTGCTTATGTCCAACTCAGTCCACAGAAAATGATGAACTAACAATTGAACAATCATATAATAAAAAATAAGGAACTGCCCAAAGAGGAAGTTAGAGACAAAGTGGAAATCAGGTTAGCTGTAGACCACGAAAAAATGGCCACCACGTGCACCCAGGATCCAGCATCCACCGAAGGCAACACACTTGCAGAATGCACAAGGAAGAAAGTGAGAAGATGGAAAGATGCTAACTTCCAGTGTACAAGTGCACAAAATCTTGTATGCCCTTCACATACTTGCTATACACACCAAACTAAAATTGATTATGTCAGGTGTGCACAGAACAAGCACATGTAAATTAATGTTTTTAAAAGCCTAGTGAGTTTTTGCAAGCGATGCCTGGTGAATGGCAAATTGTGTTAGCTTTCTGCAAAGCTTGGAGCCAGCATAAAACAGCATGGCCAATACATGCGCAGCAAAGATATAAAAATGTGTGACTGAATAAAAATGATATATTATTGGAATTAGGTTAATGGAAAAGCTTATAGGGTGTGTGCATGTATAGGTGTATGACCAGTACATGTCGACTCAAATGAGGAATTGTGCTACGTGCCTTCTGCTTCCTCTGTTAGTTAACGTGTGCCCATACAAATCTATTACCAGTGTTGCTATCTTAGTACATTTTCAACAAGAATTGGGAGATTTTTGACTTGGCTGGACAATATAGCTATGCGGAAGAGTGGGCTTGATGATATGGAAACTACTAAAGAAATGGCACTATCTTGAAAAATGGTGAATTGCCCTTGAGAACCTGCACTACATGTGGTGCTCAATGAAAATAGTCTACATGAGTAGCACTAAAGATGAAGCCAACGTTGACCGAATATTGTGTCCATGGGGCCCAATGTACTCCCAATGCTACCCATTGCCGAACCAATATTAGCTTGGCATTTTGTGTTACTGGAGTAGCGAAATAGCAGCTCAAATTTGAAGGCACTGATGAGACACATACAATGATAATCAGTGGAACTGCACAGAACACCTCAGGTTTCAAACATAAGAAAAGATGACACAGACAAAAAGGGAAAACTAACATGGTGCATTCTTGGAGACTACAGCTTTACATCGTGAAAGGTCAACGCTGCAGCTTCCCTGGAGAAGGCAGTAGCTTTTTCTAGCATCCCCAAACACTGTTCCGCCGTTGCCAGAATAAACATTCTCTTAAAAACATTACTTTGGCGAGATCAGTTGCACCCAAACACAGCCTTGAGCCCCCACCTGGAGGCACCCAACACCTCACGGATGACGAATTCTGAACACCTCTACGGCTATGACAACATGTTGGATTTCACTACCAGGCTCAAAATTTTCCAACTCAGCCTAGACAGAATCAAGGAGAAGCTCTCTGTAACAAGACCGCAACAGACTGGATTTCTCAAGAGTTCCTCTCGAGCAGCTGGGGTCATGACACACAACCCCAAAATTTCATTGGGGATACAAAACACGATCCAAGAACTTGCAGAAACCCAAGGCTGTATGGCTGGGAAGCATAAAAACGGGATAGTCTTTTGCCAAGATGACATGGCTCCTCACAGGACGTTACTGGACATTTTGACTATACGCTGGAAGTTGCAAAGGGCCATCCAGGTAGTGTTCTACTACAAAAATTTGTTTAAGTGTTTAGTGGTGCGGTGAAAGAAGTGGATGAAATGTTGCATGCAGATGGTGCAAGGAGGCGAGCTGCTCTCCTTACAGCACGGGCTCTCTCCAGCTGCCTCACCAGCATCCACAAGCAATGTTCCCCTGTTGCCTTCTTCCTTAATGGAGCCCTGGGCTCACACAACATTTGAACCATGGCCACCCCCTTCCTTTTTACCTCTCTACCTTCCTTGCTGTGCAGCATGAACCAGTGCACACTTTGGATGACCTGCACTTCATGGAAATCCCCCAAGCTGATGCTGCTGGCGATTTGTGCACTACGGGAGTAATGTGTGACATGGTGGCAAGGCACCATCTCTGCTGGAGGGCAGAGGGGCTCAGGTACAGCTGTTGCCACGATGGCCAATCTAAGCGACAACACAATCGTCTGCTCTTTTTGCCAACATTATGCCAGCATGTTTACAAACATGCACTTTTTTTTATAATGTGACCGCTTGAGAGTCAAGAAGTAGCACGCTTATCCCAGGCTCTCAGAGGCACAAAATCTTTCTCCTGTTCAATCTCTATCAGGTGAAGTGGTTCGGCATAGACAAAGTGTGAGTGATAGATCCCATAGGAACTTGACAAAAACCTGGGGCTGTTTGCTTGTGCATGACAAGCCAACAAGCAATGATGGCGTCCCTTTATCCTATGGCCTCTGCATGCTACAACTGGCTTTCAGAAAAAAATATGTGCTGAAGTCACCAACTTATCTGCCAGCCTTTCGTGATGAAGTAGGAAACTTGATTACTGTCCTCAGATCCATTAGGTGTTTGGGCTGGTCAGCTTAGGAGCAGCGGGGACACAAGCTAAAGACATCAACTTGTTACTCAACTTGCATGCATGACCGAACAGCATTTGCTTCACGTTGCCTACAAGTGCTCCATGCTTGAAAGTATACGGATACACAAGCACAGCACTGCACTTTCCATGTCCCAGCCTTCCTTGCATATGGTGCTTGATTTTGATTCGACACATTCTTCAAAACACAAAAAACTTGTTACAGGCTAATATGCCCTAGCTTTCCTTGGCACAATAAACTAAGTACGACTTATCTGTTGCAAATTGACAAACTAACTGAGTGAATTACACATAGCTGTCCCATGCGTGGATCAAAGACCAAAGGGGAAGCACAGGTGGGAAGCCACAAGAACTGGCCTCCTCCAATGTAACTCACTGTCCACCGCACACCTGCTTGGCCACAGAGTAGTCCAAAACGATGCAAAAAAGACTTGTCCCTTTCTTAGTCCCACTGTTGGCATTGTGCAAACCAGACCACTTTCACTCGTAAAAGTTTTTTACAGAGAGCCTCATTAAAAGCAGCTGCAAGCACACAAGTGAAGACCTCACAAGCCAGGGCTGCTGACCGGGCCTTCCCCCCCGGCACTTACCGTGCGGCGAGATCATCGTCGTGAGCAAAGTCGCTGCCCCTGAGCCTCTGCACCAGCTTTGCACTGCCGCGGCGGATGGAAGCCCGCAGCTTGCCCAGTGAGCTGCTCCGCTTCAATCGGCCGTTCTGAGGCCCCCGCCAAGGCCGAATCACAACGTCCCAGGGGGAAGGTGTTGGTGGTGGTGGGGGGTGCGCGGATGGTGGGAGAGAATAAAAACAAAAGAAGAAGGGGGACAGAGAGACCGAAACGGGAGATGGAAGGATGGAGAAATGAAGAGGCGTCAGCCAGTGGGACGGCACAGAGAAGGGGGACGCGACAGAATGCACGGTCAGGTCAGAGTGGAGAGCGAAAGAAATGGGAGAGAAGGAAAAGAGGGACAGAAGGGGAGGAGGAAAGGTGTTAAAAGGGTGATCTGGTTTTGTATTCGCAAGAAAAGGCGAAGAAAGGACGCGGTGCACAAACGCAGGCGCACCCTTTCCCGCCCATGTCGCTTCCGCTTGCCTTTCCTTGCGAAGCGAAGGGGGTTAGGCAACCATGCTGTAGTGCCCACCATGACATACGTGTATGTTCGTACAAAATGGCCACTCGCGGGTTCCCGTATAAATGTGCAGGTGAGAGAGCGGGACTGCTCAAAGATGCCAGATCACTCCGTCGTCTGCAATCTCGATTTAAATTCACACATATATTGACGGCATAGGAGAGGCTGAAAGTTTGAAAGCGCCCAAGTCTCTGACTAATGTATTATCATGCATGTCTTTCAGGTCTTGTGAACTTGTGTGTCCAATTGAGCTTTGCCATTTTTGGAAAACTCAAAAGGTTGGATCAGAGCTATTTGACATGTCTGTATACAAGTACAAAATATTTTTCCAGGCTTAAAAAGAAGCACTGAAGTTTACAAAACAAAAACAAACTGGCTGGTCATTTACAAACAAGTACCAGAAAGACATCTGTCTTACGATTTGCATCAAACATTGCATACCAATCACTTCAAAGAGAGGCTTCGAACTACAGCATGTTTTGAGACTTCAAAACAATGACTAACACTAGCTATTTCCAACTTTATGAGCAAACAGTAAAACCTATAGCCAGAACTTATTATTATCACCTCATTTCTTAAAACTTGGTGTGCATGTACATGTTCTGTGTTGAACCAAAGCAAACTTTGGTATTTTTTAGCAGACTATGTATATTTTAAGAAAATGTCTTTCTGTTGTTTATAGAATTATTTATACTACTTAATACTACTTAATCCGCTGTCGACAATCATTATTGTATATACTAGCTGCTAACAATCGCAACAATTATGTATTTTTCCCCCACTCCCTTCTGTAATGCCTTCCTGCATTGACGGTAATGAAATAAATAAAAATAAATAAATAATCCTTTTTCTTGAATTTCGACACTATTTTCATTTGAAACATTATGCTATGTCACCTGTTGACACTTTTACAAAGGTATAAAGTTGCTATAGTCACAAACAACTCAAAAGATGGCAGCATAAAAATGGTATTAACATCCTGAGGCAGATGACATCATCGTAGGGACTGGGCATGTAATGTGGTGACGGTTAAAATGCAGTGACAAGCGTGGCCAGGTGAGATCACAATGATACGGCAATGATCAAGAGCATGTAATTGTTATTCTGATACAACTATTTCACAGCTGTGCTGAGTGCACATTAATGCTTGTTAAGTAAGTTAGTACGAATAAAATGTCATATCAACCCTATTTGCAAGCTGCGATACATTAGGGTTGCAAAATTTCCACATATAATTCTCTGCCTCACACTTTTTTCTATCCAAGCTATCCAAGAATTATATTTTTACGGTGCTTTTATTGGTGCCACCTGGTCTTATGTCTTGTGGTATTAGTTGAAAACACTGAAGTGAACCTATCAGAAACATTGTGTAGTATTTTTCTATATGAGTAGAAGCTTAAAATCTTGAGCGATATACCTAGCCTGAAGAAAGTTACAAACTCACGTCACATAAGCTATTTGGATGAGTAATCCCAGCCTATGTCGGAAAGCCAAATGGAATGTACAAGCCCACGAAAACGTGATCGAAGATTCATCAGCATGCCGTGCTTGCAATATAACCGCACTTATCAAATGTAACTTTCTGCATAAGGTGTTAGAGCTATAGGATGAAAAGTAACTCCTAGCTTGTAAAAACAACCCCACCTTTAGTGTTATGCAGCAACAAAGTTGTCCCATGCAGTTATGCCACACTGACTCAAGGGAGCAAAAGATATACAAACAAAGTAAAGAAATAAAGAGATCACATAAAAGTTCACTACCTCCGTAGAGGCTAGACAGTGCTACTGTAAAGTTATTTACTAATGAAGTGACATTGCAAGCACAATAATGTGAATGGGCCCTGCATGTTCAGGTACAGTCCCGTACACTTCAACAGCGAGCACTTACTTAAAAGTGCAAAGTTGTCTTTGCTGAATGCAAAAATGGATACCACAATGGGCACCATCATCCAGGCACTGAGAGAGAAAGCAGCTGATATATGAACAACAGCTAGGTGCTCCCTGCAAAGTGGGGCAACCACACTGCTAGAAAGAAACGGGCGCAATTTCAAGAGCAGCATGTGCAATGCAGTTTAGCTCGCGCGCACGCTGTTGCAGTCAGCTAGGGACTGGTGGGGACTTTTGGTGCCATGCAAGGCAGCATAACAATAGGAGCACTTTGCAAAGATGAAGTACACGGTTTGTTTACTAAGCATTGCTGCCAGAACAACATTAATAAGCCGATTGTTTCATCGGCACGCAAGTACATTTACACAATATGAATAAAGCTAACTGCAATGTTTCAAGATGTTTGCCAAAGCAAAGATGCACAGATTTACAGTACGAATACTGTAAATGAAGATTACACATGCTCAGGTGCATGAATTTAAGGAGAGATGCGCCTCTGTGCCTCCTGCATCTCCTGAAACTGCTATCTATTTTCATAGAATTTATGCTTTTCGATGCATGGGCTATAAGCTAATACAGAACTGTATTTGCACTGCTGTTTTGCCAAAGTGACACTGAGTTCCTTGCATAGTTTTTTTGGCAAAGCATTTCTATAGAAGATTGTAAAACAGCCTACCATGCCCCTCCTCTATGGGACACAAAAATTGCTTTTTTTCTTCAAATACTGGTGATGCTGAGAATGACTGCGCAACTGACTGCGCCTGCGACCTATGGGGTGTGTTGCACAGAGTCATAAAGAATGCCTTTAAAAATGACATGCGCACGATGTCCCGGCAAGAGTCTCCTGCCGGCTGCTGTTGTCGTCACTGTATTAGCATGTCTAAACACATGTTGAGAACATAATAAACTGATGCCTCATACTACTGTGCTTGTGTGAAGTGCACACTGATGGATAGTAGCAAGGCACAACCACTACAGTGAAGGATAAAGAAAACATTAATAGATTAACCATGCTGAAACAGTTTAACCCTTTGAAGGTTTTTGCCGTATATGTACGGTGGCGGTTTTCTGTCCCGTAAGGTCTCTGCCGTACGGGTACGGTTTCAACCCTCCGTTTGAAATTTTGCGCCATGATGATGCGTGCTTACTGGGAGGTGCTGCCATCTCTTAGGACTTACAAGAAGCATTTGAAATTTGCGCTACCTTCTTGCAGAGATAAAAAGAACTGATTTCTAGCTTCAGTGCGTTGCGCAGACTGCGGCAACACCCCTTTTGCAGTTCCGGTTTCGCCGCGTGATAGCAGTGGAGGCCCGCGAATAGTGATTTTTCTCTTTGTCAGCACTCTCTTGCAGGGGCTGGGGAAGTTGACTTCTATCTTGATTGGCGCTGCTCTTAGCTTGTTGATCATCGTTGCTCGCGAAATATTCTCGCTCTCAGCGGCAACATGGTTGCAGTTCTGCCGCGTGATTGCAACGGAGGCGTGCGAAACGTGATTTTTCTCTTTGTCGGCACTCTCTTGCAGGGGCGGCGGAAGTTGCTTTCTATCTTGATTGGCGCTGTTCTTAGCTTGTTTATAACCTCCACTCATGAGGTATTTTCGCTCTCTGCGGCAAAGCGCTTACGCGAGAGGGTGCCTCAGACCTCTGCCCAAGGCAGCCGCACGCAGAGAATATGTCGTGCGTGCCAACACAACTTGTCGCTCCAAGAGGACAGACACACGTTTTAGGTGTGCAGACTGCGATAAGGCACTGTGCGTAGACCCGTGCTTCAAGGAGTACCAAACTCTGAAATACTATTGAACATTTTGCAGTTCTGAGCGATGCCGACGCCAAAATACTGTTCCTAATTATTTTTTTTACTATTTATTCCCGACTTTATAGGTTCTGTAGATTCAAGATTGGCAATAAAGTAATTTGACCACCTGGGAAAGTTTTTTTCAAAATAATTCGACTCTCAAAGGGTTAAGTGTGCTTATTTGGTGAAACGAAAAATGTAGTTAGTCATAGCCAGCATGTTGCGCTGTCACTGTTTTGGTTTGTCCATGCTTTTCTGCACTGCTGCCCTCTCTGCTTTAGAGACCACTGTTCCACATAACATAACACATAACATAAGATGCCTAACTCCACTTGTTACTTTTAAACCTAGCTATAAACTTTAACAGACGTAAAATGCAGTTGAGGGCAGTAAAAGACTGACACGGCATAAGGTCAATTACTGACATGGCATTAGGCACAAGGGTAGTTTGGTTGATTCAAGCAACAAGGTAATTTGGAGATCTCTGAGGGAGGCCTACATCCTGTTTTGAAACTAGAAATAATTATGACGATTAAAAATCATTATCACGAGCGCTTCTGCAGTGATGCATAGACAAGCCTAGTGTTACATTTCACTGCAATGAGTGTGCATTACGTATGTGTTCATTGTGATAAAGTGTGGCGACTATAAGCAGCTGAACTGGTGCAGCTGCGGAACACATGTTTGACAATCGGAACTGAACCTGTGGCCTCCTCAGCAGCAGAACGCGATGGCTAAAGAGCCATCAGCACAACCATTTCGAATGCCTAAAGGCATTTTATTTAATAATCCAGTGTGAATTAAGCCTCGACATTTTCAAACACAGAAGTAACGCTGAAGCACCATTTTGCAAAGCTTCTGAAATAGAATCTTTAAAGAGGCAACTTTCAACATGCATCTCCCCTTAAATACAATGATTCTGTAGCATGGGGTCAAAGTTATGCTGAACACATTTGAAAGGAAAAGCATCCATAAATAGTGAAACTGAAGATAACACATTGCATGGCACCAAAATGAGGTCACATACAGCGACATTATAAAAGCCTGGAATATACAGTCGCATACAGTCTTCAAACAGTTAGCTGTTAGGAAAGCCAAACACAGAGTCCTGGATCAAGGTTTCTTTGCAAGCAAATGAAATAGATCATTGGCAGTATCTTGTAAAGTTAGAATTAAATATGTCAAGCTTTGCTATCTAAAAGGGTCACATTAACAATGCTCTCAATAATTATGAAAATTCAAGGAAAAATTATTTTCTTAGTGTTCTAATCATAAACTTCAACATTAGCTCAAGCTTCAAGTCCAGTAATGGTATTTCAAGGCATGTTTGGGGCAAATTAAGATTACTAGACTAAAAAACTTGCTACTCATTCTTAAAGCAAGGAGTACATTTCATATTAAAGAAGAGCACACCTCTGCAGCCCCTTGCAAAGCTAGGCCTTGTAGCATGTGCCAATTTACCCAAATGACACTGTCAGATGACCTGTTACATGAAGCGCTCCCACGTGGGCCAGACACAATTTCATTTGCTTCACAATAGATTTCGCAAGAACAGGCACAAGATATTGAAAGTAACCCAAGATGCAATGCACACTTGCTGCAATGTCGGGGATCACCCCTGGACCAAGTAAACAGGCAAAACTGTGGTAAATGTAGTGAGAGCATGCGTGCAGTTAACTGCCCAATGAAGGCTCAGCAAACCAGCACATTCCATAAATTGGGTTGCAGAAAAAAGATGCAAAGCCGACACAGCTAGCATTGGTGTAGTAGCACTAAGTAATGAGATGCAAGCAGCAGTATGCCAACAACGCACCGAAGCCGCCTGCTGTATGAGCTACAGAGAATTTAGACTGTTTAGATGGTGATGATCAAAGTTTGAACCTAATACACGCAAGTTGTGCTGAACATCCCCACAGGTGGCAGGGACACTGGGGTCATACCTTGGCTGCTACAGATTTGGGTCAATTTTGTTGTAGTGCTGTGCAAAGTGCCAGGTATGTGTGACCCTTTAACTAGACCGTTGGCTCATTGATACTCTAATTTTGCACACAGGTAGCATTACAGGATGCATGCAACTTGTGCTTCTCACATGGACACATTACTGGCCTGTTTTATGCAGAATAAGTCAGATGGATGTGGTTGTCTGTGGTAATGCCAGACAAAAGATTATGTCCACTTCCCCACAACAAAACGATGGTGCAAAACACAGCCCACGCTGCATTTCATTATAATGCTCAAAGGTGGCATTACCATTCCTCTCACTGAGACGACTGCTTTTTTAGTACCACACTGCCATAAACATACCAGACACTTTTGATTGGTTTTGGGTAAAACAGGCAAAGCAATGTACCTAAAGGCAGCACTAAACTGCACACACCATGAAATGCCCGATCTCTGTGAAATTAAATGAGCCACCAGATTAGCCAGAAGAGCCATGTAGACAAGTGCCCCGTATTACTCGGAATGTTCACAGCTGTCTGTCGAGCGGCACTATTATTCCGTCAGTTTGTGGCACAGATATCAGAAAGGTTTCAATTTATCTGTAAACGTCTTTATGTTTGCGAATTACTGGCTTGCCGGAGGCGTGGACACCAGATGCAAAGCTGGTAGCGACATCTTGTAGCAATTTGTCCCACTACAATGTTCTTGCATCTTTTTTTATGTGCTGTCAGTGTTATCGAAAAGATATAAAAAATATTGCACTTTAACAATTGCTGTAAGCCGGCAGTGATGTACAAGATGTTGTCTTTGCAGTATTAGTTTTTTCGTGCTCTATGTTTGGACACTACGCCACCATATGTTGCTACCAGCGTCGTTGCTGCTGTGTACATCTCCAGGAACCCAGTAATCCACAGAGATTAAGAACTGTATGGACTAACTAGAACTCTCTATAATTATAGCATCATTTAGCAGTGGATGTGATGGCCTGTCCGAATGGCGTGACCATTCCTTCACCTCCACCTTGTTCACCTGACATATGTGGAGTGGCAACATTTGCAATAAGTAAGGACTTAACGAGACCAACGACACTGATGAAATATGCTTACGAGGTGCCACGTAAAGAGATTCACCAGAAGCAGGGGCTCCTTATGCCAGAGTGTGAAAAAGAAAAGACTGGTGGTTGCACTAACTTGAAATTCCAGTGCGCACCATCTCCTTGTGTTAAAGAGTATTAGTTATGCTTGTGATACTTTCACTGCATTGTGAAACCAGCAAAAACACAACTAGGCAACTTTGGGTACTTCTGCTGCACCACAGTACCAAAGCACAAGAAAGTATTGCAATGTCCACGAATATAATGTTAATGGCATTTGGCAATGTGGTTCTGTTGCATAACTGAGAACAGGACCTCTCACCTGCTAATAGCTAGTAGGACTGCTTTTCCCTCCAAACAAGTGCACATGGGGTTAAGCATGAGTGGTCTACTGACTTCACTGGTCTAGCTGCATAGACCTGTGTAATTGCTCATTGCATCAGTGTCCCTTTAGAAATTCTAGAACAAGGTGCTCTGAACTCACAAACAATACGTTTAAATTTAACAGGGAGAGGCGGGCTAGTTGGTAGTCGATATTGCAATGCATTATGCAACCACGCAAACCACAACGGACGAAGAATCCACGCTCGTCCTGTGTGTTTCCTTCTTCATCCATTGTGGTTTGCGCAGTTACACAATGCATTCCAATATGTTCAAACCTGCTTGTATTTAAGCCTCGAAGTTTTATTACCTGAACACCTCCGCAAAATAAGCAATAAAATGTAGCTGACAGTACACCCACTGCGCTTAGAATTTGAATCCCGAATAACTCTGCACTTCACAAAGAGGTACAAAGTATACTCATGATGAAATAAACTATGAAACTATCATCAAATGGCAAACAAGGTGTAAAGGCACAGAAGCAAATGAGATGCCGAGAAAGTGAGCAAAATGAAAGCAGGCAACACAGCCTCATGACTGCGTGTGTCACAAAATGTGGAGAAAATAAATATTAAACAGAAACAAGCGTGCCAGTGGTTGGTGGGTATGCAAATTCACGCGACAATGTGATCAAAATAAGATTGGGGCTACATTCTGAACTGATTACCCTAAAGGATATCATTTTTGCACGACATTAACTCCACCGAAACATTGCATCGGAGCAATAGCCGCCCCATAAGCTGGCAAAACCGATCGATGCACGTCGAAAGTAATGTTGAATAAAGCAATCAATCAAGAATACAGCCCCTAAAAAGCCTTGGGGTAAAACACCCCATAGCCCAAGTCGTGCAGGCATGGTTTCCATAGTTTGCAAGGGTTGAAGTGTTTGGCCACAACTACGCAAGATACTGTGCACGGTGACGGCAACAATACCAGTAGTGCGATATTTATGGACTGTGTGAACTACAAACAGTTAGGACGGCAACAATACCAGTAGTGCGATATTTATGGACTGTGTGAACTACAAACAGTTAGGGGACACATGCTACAGACAACACTCACTAAAGTGCAGAAATGTTTAGCTTGCAGAATGTTTATACTGGTGTGTGAATGTGCCTGTGGGTCTCGGATTATTCTCGTACACACCAAACTAAAATGAAAGTGATTAGCTGTGCTTGAACTGAGAAAGACTTCTGCTAGCACTCCCAGTGCAATAGGGACATGCTTTTCTGAGGAGGGTGTGAGAACAGCCAGCAAAGTGTAGGCATCTTTCCTCCCACTTGCAGAAGTGAGCAGCTTATCTCAGCTTAGTCAAACCTTACTGACCACACTAAAATTGCCTCCGACTTGACATAATTTGTTCATGCCTAAACTAACTGTCTTTAAGTTACTCCTAAATGTACTGAATGTCTCATAAATAAGCAAGGCAGATATAGACAGCTTACGCAGGCAAGCCACTGGCTCATTTATGCTTAAATTAAGCCCAGATGAGGCCTTTCGTGGTGCATTCTGTTCACTGTTATGTCTGGGTGTTGTACATCCCTGTATCATTCAGAATTAACTGTAAGTATGCACTGTCCATGGCGATGTTGGCCAAAAAAAATTTACTTTCTCAGCAACAGAACCAACGGTGCTGCCATCTGTCACCTTTTTGGCAAGGCATGGCAAGACATGTTCCAACCCAGCAACAGATTTTTTTCACCACTATTTCTTCCACTGACACAATTTACTTTTATGGTCCTGAACCCGCCCCCCCAGTTTTGTAGCTACGACTCTTTCTGGATAAAGCAGGCAATTACTGCACAGAAATAAGGCATTAAATACCGCATTGCAAAATGCTACCTTACTGCAACATTTGAGTGCGAATGAGCCAGTGGTTTAACTGGAAGAATAATTTACACCTGCCTCCCTTACTTATACAACACTCAAGAGACACGATTCCAAGTTGAACCTAAACTTGATTACCGTCGAGTTGCTCCATACAGTAACTTAATCCTGACAAAAACCAATGTGGAGTACCAGAGTGGAGCGTTAGGTGAAGCGTTGCCCTTAGCGTGTGTCTCTTGTCGGCCGTCCTTGGTCTGAAGCAATGCAGAAATTTCGGAATGCCCAGTGAGCTTGGCCAGCAAACACCACTCCTTGCGTCAACTGTGGAAACCCCGGCCTGCCAGCACGTGCACAACAAGTGCAGGAAAGTGGTGTAAAAATAATCTCGTGACAGAAAGAAGGGGAGGGCCCGCCGAAAGGCTGATATTCCTCTTGGGGCCCTGGCATTCCAGCATGACCTGCTGTGCAGGAATACGGCAGGTGGTACTCACAAATTTCTCAGCAACCATCAGTTCGTCGTACGATCCTAGCATAACACTGCGCATCTGAAACCCACGTGCAGAGGATCACCACATCTGGACGCAGGCACAACGCCAATGCATCCGTGAAGCCACCAACAGCCGAAACCCGTTTTTACAAAGTCCATGGGGATTTTAAAATCTGTAGTAGATTTGCAGTATCCGTAACATTTTTTGTGTTAATTTCCGAGTGGGCTGAAAGGTTTATTTTTTCAAAGAAAACCTTTTTTTTTTCTCGGAATTCCTAATTACCGGCATTAAGCAAGAAATACATGCGCATGATGATGTGTTAGAAAGATGGCAGTTTGGCATGCTGAAGTTTGTTGGAAGCCTTTCAGAAACACACTGGAAGCTAGTTAGATGTCTTACTTGTGTGACCAGCTGTATGAACAAGCTGACCATTACACTTTTTGGAAGCCTGCTAGAAATGCATTTGGAACCTTGCTGGTGCAACCAGCCACACCAAGATATTTAACAAGACTTCCAAGGTCATAACAGCAAGACATCCAAGAAACTTTCAAGGCCTTACCAACAGGACATTCAACAAGTTTCCTATGTTTTAAAAGTCCCTTCTCTGCCAAAATAAATGCCAATTGGCTCTTGAAAAGAAAAAGTACTTAAACCGACTAAGCTAACATAATGCTGCTGTTTGGCCTCCCTTTAAAGAAACATCTCAACCACTATGCAGAGAGGATAATGTCAAAAAAAGAAACAGTGAAAAAGGCAGATGCAATGAAAAAGAGGGGGGTGCTACTTTTATTCGATCATCAATAACAAATGCATAAAAGCACCCATAAAATGATTCAAACTGGCTCCACAAATAGGCCCACGTATAAAAGAAAGGCTCGCAATAAAACAACAAGAACAAGACCCTCAGTAAAAAGAAAAAGAAAATCAGTGCCAAGTGCTTAAGCCAGGCCTAATGAGGGCAAAAAGCTCCTGGAGTGGAATAAACTAATCTCACATGCCTGGCTTTGTGACAACAGTCTCAACTGCGCCATGGGCATCCACAATACACAATCACGACAGGCACCATACTCTCTTAACCCCTTGGGCCGAAGAAAACTTTCCCGAAGAAAACTACCATAACGACTTATTTTTCTAATGCAATATGCCTTAATAGCGTGGTTAGAACACAGAAATATGTCTACGAATACAGTGAGAAATTTTATTCAATAAAAGCGATGTTGATAGAACGTATACTGCCATCTCCATTGTGAGTAGAGCTAGTCATAAGCCAAAAAGTGCTGATCGCACTTAAGTGAAGATATCACGACCTCCTCAAAGGCTTAAAAGAGGGTAGAGTACTGCTTCAATCAAGGCTCAGAAGTAAAAAGCCTTCGTCACCGCATCCTATTTGTCAAGCTTCTAGATAAATCAAAATTAATGTATGCCAGTACACCATTTGTAGCACAACGTAAATAAATAGAAAAGCAAGAACTTTGAAAATGCATCCAGTCACAACATGTGACCACAGTTAGGGTGAGGAAAGGTAAAAGAAGAAGCACAAGCAATTGGAAACAGCAGCCACTGAATGAACATATTCTGAGACATCTCAATGAGCAAAGAGTAGCATATTTACCAAGCCCTACGAATGTTTCAATCGCCACATCTCATAATGGCACATTGAGAAAGATTAAACTGCGTGAGGACAACTTGCAAACACCAGTATCACGTGTGGCTATCACGTGCACTTCAGCCAAGTGCAGCAGAAAGAAATAGCCAAGAGCAGTTTGCAAGCATATTGAAGCTGCCGTGTACAGATGTCAATGCTGGTTAACAAAGCTTCATGTGAAGGCTGCGTTTTGACAGCGAAAAGCAAGAATTACTCGTATCACAGTTCATTGCTGTTTCTAAAATATAGTTTCTCTCCCCCTTCGTCTCCACCACTGGTGGCAAGTGTCCAAAAAACGACCTCACCAAGCAGATTTTTCATACAAAGTGCATGGCAGAGTAACATGCGGCCCTTGTGCCTACAGGCACTGCCAAAGGTACAGTGCTTCAACCACCACGGGGAATGATTAGCAAATGCCTGGCTAACAGAGGGATCAGAGAGGCAAACGTTGAGTCTGTTTAGACTTTCAAGCAGAAACCTTAAGAAAAATGGAAATGAAAGTGGAGGAAAGAAAACCTGCCCCAGACGGCAGCGAACACCAGATCTCTTGCATGATGCCATCAATGCTCTACAATTGAGCTTACGTGGATTCCCGTCTTCCCACAAACTTCCTTGGGCATTTGCGTGCAAACAAGATTGGCTTTGTGGGTGTTACCGAGTGCCCCTCATGACTGGGTGTGGGACACCTCTTCAACCACAAGCATCACTCAGCATGTGAACTTGGGGGTGCGCAACTGGCTTAGATTGTACGCTGCCCTCGTGGCATCAAGGACAATATTTAAAAGATCAAAATAAGAACTTTCCGGTTTGCTTTTGCTGTTAATTTGTTTTCTTAATGGACTGAGAAATCATGAAAGCACATGCACCAAGTGACAGCAACTAATATCGGATAACGAACCTTTTTTGACATAATTAAGCTGTTGGCATCAATTATGGTATATGACGGTTGAGACATGATTAGACAGCCAAACAGAACCAGAGAAGAACCTATTCCGAGACAAGCGAGCCGAAGCACACAACTTTTTAATCTTTCCCATGGCGATTGAATGATTGTAGTACGAGACTGCCCCTTCAGTAGGTCATTCATGTGAAGCATTCTTCGCTAACTTCGGGCATTCTAAGTCTATTTATTTACCTATCTAGCCTCTTATGCAACGGTGCCTACAGATAATTATTTTTTTTTATTTTTTGCTCTCCCCTGCGTGAATGAAGAGCATCTTTTTAAAAATCCCTTTTGGACCTTTTGTCTCCTTTTTCAAGTGTCAACAGTTCACAGTGCTAAGGCAGCTCAGTTTTGTGAAACACATGTATGAAATTCACTATGACGAATTCTGTACTTTGCAATCATTAAGCCTTCATTCCTTCTAAGGCTATAGTCATTATTTTTATATTGAAGTTTCTTGGACCTCTCGATGTGCTAAACGCTCAAGCTATGAAAATAATTTTGTGACGGAGTAATTGGTGTGGCTCTTTTTAAAATTGCCTTTTGGCATAATTAAATTAGCTTTTGTGGTCAATCTCTTTATCTTTAGCCTCTCTTAATTTTGAATGAAACCAAAACTTTATATTCAGTAGAAAATTTCTGGTGCATTTGGTTTACATGTGCACTTGGCATGTAAATATGAGCGCTACAAAAGATTGGAAGGCAATCCAGCACACTTGCACAAAGAAATATGAGTTCCATGCAAAGCACCTGACACCAGGGAGCTGACTGTTCCTACCGCTGCAAGCGCATTGTAATGAGCTAAGCTGCGGAACTTGTGTATAAAAAAATGACGTCGACAGGAAAATACAGGGGAAAGTCTCAATGCAGTACTTGCTTTAAGCACAGCAGCATTTTTTTCCACATACACATTTCGAGGGCATCTGGAGGTCTCTGGGCACAATGTCAAGAAGAGTGTAGTATTTATGAACAAGAATACGAAGCAAAAAGCTTAAAAATAGGTCTCACAAATAAACCTCACTCGCACCTCTCTCAACATTAAAACCCACCTTCCAGCCAAGTCTCCATTTGAAACGTGAGGCTAGAACTACCGCGACAGCTGAAAGAGAGACAGTGGAAAAGGCAAAACCTAGATGGAGGATCTTGAAGTTGAAGCATGCAAATGCGCACAGTGCAGTCCACTGCTAAAGGAAATACCTAATCGGTAATAAAGCCAACAGACAGAACATTTGTTCGCCTTCATCGAAAAAGAATTGGCTGACGCGACCTATTGAACATATACCTTTATACATAAATAATCAGTCTGTGGGCCTCTGTGCTACATTTCGGCAACAATCAATGGCCAAATGCTGACTGCATGTTCCCAGTAACAGTGGGCCGTGCTGTACATGCAGCACTTAGCAATGGCACACACAGGCACTACAGCTTGCAAGGACACGGAGTAATGTGCGTGCGCCTCCAAGGCACGTGATCTTTCCTCACAGAAGACAAGTGAAGCCTTTTTTTTCTCTCTCTCTCTTTACAAGGACACATTTTCTCATGCAGGGAGTAGGACACCAAGTGCCTTCCTAGAGTTGGTCTGCAATCCCACAATGCCACCAAGACTCTCCGACAACTGCAGAAGAAAAGAAGAAAAAAAAAGGATCGGTGCAAAGAAGTACCAATCGACTTCACGGAATGAACGAATCGCGCATCCCCTAGGAGTGCAGGTCGAAAGAGCCCTTTGACCAAGACAACAGGGTGCAGGAGAAGAGACGGAAAGGCAGTCCACACGCCTCGAGGCCGACACACGCCACGTCAAGTCTGTCTCTAAGAAAACGGGCTGCTTCTCCTTGGAGGAGGAGCAAATAGAAAAACACAAGCGGGCCTGGCACGACACCGCCGCACATTACGACGAAGACGAAGACGGTGAGAGGGAATGGAATCCGAGGGCGCTGAAAAGCTTCGTTTTGATCCCTTGAGGTGGCTGGTCACTGCGCTGACCACTAGAGGTCGTTGTGGAGGGCGACAGTGGAGTCGAAGCGGTGGCGGGTGGCTGCTGCACCGACTGCGGTGCACCGTTAATTTTGATCAAGGTTGGAGACAATTTCACGGCCATTCGTAATGCCATACAAAAGTAACCAAGCATGCAACCAGAATCACAGAGTCGCAGTTTTTTGTGGAGGAGAGATAAAAACAAATTTCGGGTCGGGAGAGTTTAATCCAATGAATTCATCAAAGGAATAGTAATGTTCAGTTCACAACACGTTTATGAAATGATAATCCATTTTGTGAATCGATTATGTATTTTAAGATTAACGGTGTTTCCAAATACAAGATAATACACAAGAGCGGGAGATTCCAAGATCAAAGAATATCGGTTTTCGTCAGATCACCAAAGCGTACGAGGACAGTTATGTCATAAATGTGTAGCATTGTTTCCAAGCAATGCAGTGATTCAATGTAGTGCAGTTGCAAAAAGTAAAGCAGGAGAGTTTGATGATTTTGTCAACAGAGACATATTTATCACATTTATTTTGTTGAATGTCCAAAAAATTGATGTGGCAGGTAGCATGAGAAACAGGGCAATAGTATATTTATGTCCCAACGGCGGAAAAGCATGGAAATTTTTCCCCCCAGCGAGAGGCCATGTTTTCAAAGGGGTACATCATGTCAGACAAGTGCAACATTAGCACGCGGTTGTGAGGTAAATGTTTTCAAGTTGAGAGTGGCAACCGATAACGTATGAACATCATTTTCAGGGCACACAGCACGATTTTGAGGTGATTGCGTAGATTAGAATGCGGTGGGGAAAGAAGGGGGGAGGGGTGTTGATGAGTGATTGATGAAAGGTAAACAAAAGGTGCACATGGTTTGCAATGTAGAATCGTGGGGCGGGGGTTTGAGGGGTAGCAGGGATCAAGACAAAATTTTTAAAAAAGAAATAGAAGGGAAGTTGGAAGAAGTTGTGTAAGGGTTGTGCATGACACAAACAAGACAGTGTGAAGGTTTGAGAGATTGGCAGACGGAGGAAAAAAATGTGGGAAAGAAGGGATAGAGAGAGAGAGACAGAAAAGGAAAACAAATGATAAGGAGAGAACAACAACCCAAGAAAACAAAAGCAAAATGGGCACAAACACATTCACAAGTAACAAACATAAAAAAAGCAATCAAAAGAGTGCAAATATGGAAAGAGTCGGGAGAAGTCCACTACTGAGCGTCCGACAGAGCAAGACCCCCAAAGAATGGCTGTGGGTTATTACCCGACCGCTAACATAACCTGCCCTGTTGGCAGGTGTCACGGCAATGAGCCAAACATTTGCAGGAAAATGCCCAAGCACGAATGTACCACCCTCTTTGCCCAAGTGGCATCGAGACTGGTGCAAGAATCTGTGCAATGGCAGTATTGTGAAGTAATCAATTTCAGGGATGCGATTACTCTTGCAAGGTTTCGCCTGACTCGGTACTGGACGCACTGCCATCTATGGCCGACACTGCTTCTGGTTCTGTGCCAAGCACACCATCTTCAAATGGTGTCGGGTACACAGTTGGCCATACGCTACAATGCATCCAGTGCCGAGTTGCACAGAATCTCGTGAAAGTGATTGCATCCCCAAAAGTGATCGCTGGTGAATACGGCTCCTAGCTTTTCCAACACCAACGGCATCCCACACACACACACATACTTGAAGTGAGCAGTATCACTCTATGCGGCAAAGAAAAGCCTGCAGTGTTGCGAGGGCAATCTGTGCGTTGGCCAAGACTTATGCCAACTTTTTACTCGGCACGATGTGAAAGTAGTTCCAGGTGTTCAGCACTGTTGAGTCTTAAAGGAAACACCTAGACGGCAGTAGAGCCAACATACTGAAGAACAGCTGCTTTATCGAGAAAAAAAAAAGGACTACGGGGTGCATCAGGCCGACCTCTAGGCATTAAAAGAATGCTCTAGATGCCTTGATGCTACAATTCAGCTAAAATTGGCAGCCAAATAAAGACCATGTGTTCCCTTTAACACTCAGCTGTACTACGCATGCAGAGCAAGCTGAAAGCAGTGCATGACTGAGTCTCCCCACAGCAGCAACGCTGCCAGCAAGGCTAGGCATTCAAATCAGAGCATTTAAAGCGAACATGTCTAGCTATCTATTTATTTATTTATTTATTTATTTGTTTGTTTATTTATTGACATGGGAGCAATGGCAGATCCTTTAGTGGAGCGGTTAGTATTGGTTCTAACCACTTGTGGCTTTTTAACCTGCACCCAAAGCTCAGTACATGAGCATCTTTACATTCTGCCTTCATTAGAAGCAGCCAACATGGCAAGGAATCAAACCCGTGACCTTACACTCAGCAGCAGAAACACCACAGCCCCCTGAGCCACACTACAAGCACATCTCATTTAAACACACCGGCTCCACATTGCTACCACGGAGCCCGTTCGTCCTTTGGTGTTTACAGGGCGAAGGGACTGAATCAAAGCACTGGTTGTGCTGACAGGCCACTGAACATGGCAGTGGAACACTCCACCCTGTGGGTTTTCACCTTTAACCTGGACGCAAGAACATAGCACCAATGGCACTTGAGCCTCGAAGGTGGCCAAGGCACTGCAATACACGGGTTCCACACATGTACACAAGTGACCGAAGCCTGCCTGGAGCGTGGAAAGCGCAACCAGCAGCTTTCCTATGTCGCGAACCTGGCTCAAGGTTCTTTGGTTGTACAATTGCTTTCAAATACTATTAAGTTCTAAGACATGCAGTGGAAGCGGCACACTTGTTTGTGCCGTCCTTCGACTTCATGTAATAGAGGCAGTAATTACCAAGATGGACTAGCTATCTGCTTCAGCCTTCTCAGAGTAACTATCTGTCTCTGCTGCAGCATTAGGTGCACTTGTCTCCATAGCTACTCAAAGACTACACACTTTCACACAGTTTCAACCACAAAATCAAAAAAAAAAAAAAAAACATGCACCCTCTTTGTGGTCTGGTCACGGATCCAGCAGTCATCGCAAATATAGCTGCACTCTGCAATGTTACTCAAGGTGGATTCAATAACTTGAATGTGCACTGCCTCTTTCTGCCACAGAGCCCACACTACAGTACTTTTCTTTTTTTTTAGCAACCGTGCAAGATCCTCTGATTTAGACAGCGCCACTTTTTACAACTGGAACCTGGTCTGAACAGAAGAGATTGCCCTGATAACGGCTCCTTCCTGAAATAGCCATTCCTGCATAAAACGCCTGCCATTCCGCGTCTTTTATTTATTATGTGGAAGGTATGTGTACAAGACAATGTGCACTCTGACGCCTTGTTTGGACTGATTTGTTGATCGATTTGAAAAATGGTCTTAAAGACCAACAAGAACAAAATCTGATTTCGGCAAACGGGCTATATAAAAAAATAGCACCGCATTTTCCAGACTACAGTCCGCGGATCCTACAAGATTAAAAGCTGAAGTTTTGCGGGGTGCAGACTACCTATGAGTGCGGACTGCATGTGGTTTTATTTTGTATTGGGGGAAGCACGTTTGAAGTAAACAAGTTCACACTGCACCTACAGATTTTTCCCGTGCCGACACACAACGAAATCAAGTTTGCAATGATTGTCGCTGTGCACAAGCTATATTTCCAGCTCATACTGGTTAGCTCGTGACATGCAAGAGAGTGCTGCTCGTGACGTACAAAGTGGCTGCTTTTGAGTGCTTAGACTTGCGAGCACGTGCGTGAAACCTCGTTGCCAAATTACGCAACTGCGTAGGCACAAAACACAAGAACAGTTGCAATGGCATCGAAAAGGCTATACAGAGCTTCATACGAGCTCAGAGTCGTCGAGCATGCGCGAGAACTAAGGTCCAATCGAACAGTGGCGAAAGAATTTGACGCGATGAAAAAAGTGTACGGACACGGACGAAAAAAGGCGTAGAAGTGAAACACACCGGCCTGGCCAAAGCTTGAAGAAAAGCTTGCAGCGTGGGTAAGACAACAGTGCGAAGCGGGGAATTCGGTATTGAAGGTGAAAATAAGGCTCGTTGCTCATACCATGGCTCCTGAAGAACGGGTTTCAGAATTGACTACTTTGACTATGACTACTACTGACTCATTATTTACTACCCAGACTTTTAGTGGTAGAAAATAAAGTTTCGTTTCTCTTGCGTATGCACTTTCGTCCCTGCGGACTATGCAATGGGTGCGAGTAATAGTTAGGGAAATACAGTACACAGAATTGAAGCAATCTTGGCAAAGCTGTAAGGCTGGGAAACATCCAAGTTTCTTAGTAAGAGCCTTCAAACGGCACCCAGGCACGAGATGCAGGCGCCACATGGTTAGCGCATGTGGCGCAAGTCCCAGAACGCGGCCTCCGGGACGACAAGTGCGCTGCAGGCACCACCTGATCAACGTTCCAGGGTCTGCATGACTTCTGGTAAGCGACAGTGACCTAATCTTTTTTCAGTTTCCGTACCACGAACATATACTTTTGCAAGCTTTTCAAGATGCCGTTGTTCAAGCCTGATCACGAGCTTCTACAACGTCGTTCTCCAGTTTTAAGTGTGGGACAGACAGCCACTCAATTTATGGGATTTTACAAATAGCTATTCGAATCTCAAATGCCAGTGAAGGCAGCCACACATACACTAAAACATGCAAATAAATGGCAGTTTGCAAATCATGTGCACATCGCAGTGCTTATACAGTAGCATGCAATTCCTTATTGTCGTGCAAGCTCTTGCACTAAATCCGACAGTCTCCACAGACTGTTGGATTAAGGCAAAACTAATCCCCGAACAGCAACCGAGTGCCTAACAACCATCGGCTACGATTGGTGTTAAGCCTTTCCCCGTGACAGGGATGTAATGGCAATGATGCTAGGCAGCCTTGAGTAAAATTCCTATAGCAGATTCGAAGCACACCATACACCACAGGTGATTGCTGCTTCTTTAAGTTATCTAGGCTTCCAAAGGCAGGCAAGTGTGGTCGACCTGCCAGTGTTAAAGCCTTGCGCTAAAAAGACTGCAAAACATTGCTCCGGAAGGACTCCGAATCTCCCATCAAAATTTGCTAATAGTGAAAGTGAGCAGCTTCCCAGTGAAAGTGATCCCCGACACGTGCAGAAAGTGTGCTTGCAACATTTCTATGTGCGAAAGCTGACGAGTCTTCCCAGTAACAATACTAGTCTCAGCTTAATGACGAGCCCTACTCCACATCATGCCCACTAAACCAATGAAGCATGTAAAATGACGTAGCTGCATTCTGGAGCGATATCAACACTGGCATAAACATAATGCGAGCATTGTAGCATCGTATCAGTCTAAGAAGGCAGCTTGCATTGTGCTGAGAAGCCCGTCTTTTTTAGCTCACTTAGTGCTTGTTTCACTTGATTTGCTTCCATGCTTAATATGATCGCGGTAGTAGTACATGCCCTTTCAGAAGCTTGCCCCATTCTACACTTGGCAGAAAAAGAGAAAGGGCCGAGACATATTTGTGAACACAGGATTAAGTCATCCAGTTTGATGTGTGATCTACTTATACCACATAATACTACTCATTGCCCACAGTTACCTGGTACTGTAGGCTGCTTGGACAAGGGAGCCTGGTGTGAATGAGCCTTCTGGTTGAAATGCTCACTTCTATTAGCCAAAATTTCACACTGACGTGGATTACACGAGTGTGCTCGTTAACATCGTGTTTAGATGCAGTGCAGCAATTGGTTGTCTTTTTTTTTTCCCCAAGATGAATCGCCAGCACATGTCGTTCCAGCACCAATTCTGGATGAAAAATGTGGAAATTTTCATTGGCAAGAACAGTGGTGCCACATCATCCAAAAGGCAAAAGCAACCTTGCATTATGTCTGATCCTTAACAGGCACTGGTAGGAATGCCATGCTGTCAGTGATAATGATGTTTTCATCACAATAATATGAAACATGAAAGGGCAAAAGTTGGAAAAGAAAGTACCACACTGGCATTAAACCTGTGACCTTCCCCTCTGTAAATGTACGCTTCGGCCAATTGCACCACTGAAGGAGAGATACAGGGTGAGTGTTAGAAGGAGCAATGGCGCACAGAATACCTGTGGTGCATTCCACAGAGCACGAGACAGTGTCGCTAAGGCTTCACATGAATGAAGGTCTCACTATCGATGAGGAAGGTATCAATGTGAATACCACTGGACAAATTAAGTCCTTCCTTTGCCCTACGCATCTCCTTCTATTAGCACCATCATAACCACCAGTATACTGAAGTTCAATGAGCTTCAGAGATCCCCACTGACTCGGCATGTTGCCTGCTACAGCGTTTTCTCCATTCTTTCGAAAGCTGCAATGGCTGCACAGATAGCAACACAAAATGAACCATACATCGCCTGCTACCACTGGCATTTAGTACACGATGTCCACATTAAATGGAATGAATGTACAGTGGACTTTGGATAAAATATACTCACTTAAATGAAAATGCCACATAAACAGAACAGTGGTATCCACTTTGGTAGGACACCTATAGGCCCAATGTTAATAAACTTGGGTTATGGAACACATTTTTTTGTGAACTCCGGTTAGATGAAACTTAACTGAGACTGCCATCTACCTCATCACCATATGGAACAAGTCCAACAAACATGTGAAATGGTGAAGCTATAAATTGTGAAGAAAATCCAATCGATCAGGCAATTGTGGGAAGGTTGATGCAAATTAAATATGCAGAAGTCGCCATGGTGTCTTCATCATGAAGAATTCACTAGGCAAGAAATGATCCCCAGGGAGGAAGGGAGCCCTACAGAGTAGGTGTCACGATCTTGCAGTCGGGCTGCCACTATTGCTTCGCTCACACCACAAGGAACAAGAGACTTGAGAGGGTGCCTTCATTACCCGGCTCTGAGGAGAGAGTGAAAAATATGATCAGAGAAGTTTGAGGCAAAGACTATGACTCTATTGATGAAGAGATAGGTATTACTTTTCCACTGTGCATTAGTGTTTCAGAGCAGAAAGCGAGAGATGCAGTAGAGAATCTGCAGTGCTATTTTGAATGCGAGGACGGCGCAGCACAAAATGGGAATCCTTTCTCAGATGAACACAATCTTCCACAAAAGGCCGTTGGTGAATTTTGCATCCTTTCCTGAAAATTTGGATAAATGGAACACATTCTTCTGTTCCTTTGAGTCTACTGTATGTGTTTAACTGCCAGCATATTACGGACAGTTTTTTGCTGCATTTTATGTCAGTCTAGGGAAGAGTAAACAAACCTTTCACCCTTCTCCCAGTTGCGTTCGGCATCACCACAGGCACCACGTACCGTTGATTCATACCGGGTTTAAGAGGCAAGCACCGCATCCAAACATAGCGCTGACTAGAATTACTCACAAATTACAACCGCTGTTGCAAAATTTGAGCCCAGGCATGCTGGTGGTTTAACTGTGAGACCTGTACGTGCCGGGCTCCCCTGTCAACACAATGTATTGTAGTTGGTGCAAATGAAGAGAAAGAATGTGATGCAGAAAAAAGACTAAAAGACAGAGAAAGATAGGTGCGCTCCTCCTGCTGCATCCTACTGGTGCATCTAAGAGCAATGTTGCGTGTGGGTGGCAAAAAGGTGTAGCCAGATAAAGCGAGAAATATTGGCGATGTGGAAACATTTTATTGGGACCACTAAAAATAATGCGCCAAAACATAACCTCAATTGCTGAAGGCACTTGGTGGCACAGAGTATTGCGTAAGTAAATGCCTAGGCAAAGAAACAACAGAGTTAAAACATAACGATCTATGGAAATAATTTATACAGCAAAACAAAAAAAAAAAGATACACAGACACCCTGGCAACCTTTCAAAATCCCTAGCAATGAAGATGCAAACAGCCTAACTGCCTTGCCATAACAATATACAAATTGCATTAGGACAAAGAAAAATATGATTTAAATGCAAAAAAATAAATAAATATAGACATAAACGAATTAAAGATCCCTGACCACATTGAGATGAAAAGAAAGTTGTGTATTCCCACACAAATATACCTTGGCACCAATGTGCGAGAGAGAAAATATGCAAAAGCACACAAAGAAATTTCTTCCATACAATAGTATACCACATGCTACCATTTGAACATTTCAACATTTCCCGTGAGCGTCCTTAAAAGGTTATGCAATTAATATATGAGCAAAAGATAAAAGATAGAAGTAAAAGGTAAGGTGAGTAGAAGCAAATAATGTGGCAGTACTAGTAAAAAAAAGACATGCGTATATGCGTTACATCTCACATGTAACTTTCGCGAGTCTTGGCACTTTCTCGTCTCTTGTTAAAGTTAAGAAAATAAGTAAAATCAGCTGATGATTACACAAACTCGATCACAGACTTGCACAAAGCATTCACGCACAAGTAATAAGTAAAGATGTAAGGACAAGCGTGTCTATGTTCAGGGGCATGTAACTGCCTCCCTCCACTGGCCCCACAAAAATTACAAAAAAAGAAAGAAGAAAAGAAAAGCTCTCGACTAAGCTTGTGACATAAGATAGCTGCCGTAGGAACTTTGGACCTATTTATCACAGTTATGTAGCATGGTTTAAGTTGAAACCTCCCCGTAACGCTTGGCTAAACACTATGCCCCAAAGACGTGCTTTGCATTAAGTGTGGCTGGGATCACTGAACACCAATGAACTGTGCCCTTCTGCAAGCATGCCATCGTATGGCACCTGGTTCCCTTCCAGAGCTCAGTTGCCAACTTGCACTGAGAGCTGCCCATGGCACACAGAATGTTGCATAAATAATGGAACCAGCTACAAATGGCTTGCCCGGCAAAGACGCGGGCGTGCTCCCGATCAAATTTCCCACAGGAAATGGCAACGAGCAGTGCATTCCCATTTGGTACTGCTTTTGCATGAGGTACTCATCGCTTTCATCTGCAATAATTACGAGTACTTATTGCCTGCTGCCAATGCGGTACTGAAGAAAGCCTCCCACGAAAGCAGCAGTGACATCCAAACTTGGCCCAAACCGAACACCACCGACACCCCCTGTACAGAACATTACTGCAAAAAGACCAGAGTACAACTGAACCACAATATAATAATAATTTTATGTACAACTAAATAAATAAAAAAGTGTTTTTTGTTGATATCAGCATGTACGAAATATATGCATATAGCCAATATAGGCTATAATGAAGACATTTTAAGGTCAAGTGTGGCTTCGTTCTATAGTTCGTTTTACCTCGATATGACGAAGTCGGTAGCTTCAGCAATTTTCTTTGTTAGCTGACGGATATTTCTTATACAGAAGGGGTTGCAAAATTTTTCAAATTATCGGGCAACCGTGAAAACCAAATTTAATGAAAAAAAAACTGATCTCGCTGAACTTAAAGAGTCAGCGATGAAAGATACGTTTCTGTGCTCTGTCGACGATATCCTCACGTCAGCGGTGCGACGTCAGCTGTGCTTTCGCGTCTACTCTGTTCCGCGGCCGACAGTGTCGCCTCCAGTGGGACGACGCTATCGTGTAAAGTGCCGGTCGCGGGGAGCGAATGCTTTGTCTGCTTCTCACTTCAAAGCATCTCCAAAACTCTAGGTTACGCAACCTTCAGCCCTAAATGCATGGGAAGACAGCGCACAACTCTGCACCACCTTTCAGCTTGCTGGCAAATCATCTTCAAAACCGAGCGCGTGGGCTACGTATGCATTCAGCCATGGCTGCACTGGTAAAGGAGACGCACACATGTAAGCCTCGCCCGCAACTCTCTTCCCCCACACACCTCGGGCGCACTTATTCGCATAACCGCAAGCTCTTTCCCCTCCTGCCCTTCCCCCTCACTCACGCAGGAAGACGACGCTCATCAAGCCACCGTCCTTGCGCACTATCTGTCAAACCTAAAGCATACGGTGCGCGTGATGCGATAAGACTCTTATCAGACTTGGCTTTCATACAGATTGTGACGCTGCTGCTTCATTTGAGAGGTGTGTATGAAAGCAGCCGCGTGCAATTCAATCATTTGACTGCCTGCCCCCGCAGAAGTTTGCATTTATTGTCTCGATACTCCTTCGCAGGGGCAGTGGAATTTCATTATATTGAAATTGTGCGTAAACACACTTTGTTACAATGCGGCTGAATATGCATGATGTTCTAGGAACAACAAGTTATAAAAAGTTAAATATTTTGCTATATTAAAGTTTGTTATATCGAGGTTTACTTGTGCTTATGTTGGACTGTAGCTGAACCAGAATAGTTCCTACTTCTGCTACATGAACCACACAAATAAAAAGTGGCATTAATTAAACTTTTTCCCATGATTACGTAAGTGCTCTCTTATCATGTTCAAGGATGGAAATCGACCTAAATTGTGCAATTCCGGCGAGTTAAATCAGCTGTGCACGTCTGCAAAACCACAGTTACAGCTCAATGAAAGCAGCACGTAAGCACGGCTCAACATAAGTTACTTAACATGACCTTGCTGACACCTACATTTAAGCTGATGTCTGCTAGTAATCACAAGACTTCCCAAGCCCCAAGAACTGCAGCATTCTCGCAAAAAGCAACCAGCATATGACCATTTCAACTCCATATGGTGCTGTCTGCTGTGGCTTTTGGCTGAGTTGCCCTATAAGAACACTTCTCTGACATGCGCAGCTGAGTACTCAAGGGCGAGCCTTCTATAATGAATGTTACAGTACTATACAGGAGCGGACAGTAGTAAACGGCGAGCAGCGAGCAACAGACAGCAGCATTTGTCATCTGTTCCTTTACCCATGTCTCACGTGGTGTGACATTACAAAGAGTCTTTCACAAGACCACCTTCTCAGCTCTCACATGCTGTCCTTGTACTCAATGCTACAGCAGTAGTATAGTGCGAATAAAGCAGCCAGTGCAAGTTAGCTTCCCGGATTTGATCCCCACAGCTAAGAGCCCAGCAAAGCACCATGGCGAGTGATCGTGCAGTTCTGGTGTTCAGTGAACTCAACGCTGCCTAGTGCACGGACGAGGTGACAAAGAGTGCTTTCTGCGCAAGACAGAGGAGGAAGTGTTCAGTAGGAGAAGAGTCCCGAAGGGCTCTGCCACCGGGGCCAGAGCTTGGAACGCCGGCGAGGCCACACACGGCGCGTCGAGGTGCCCCACATGCAAACTGCCGCTCGCCGCCACTAGAGGGAGAAACACAGGGGCTCGACGGTCAGTGCCTAGTCTCGGGCAAGGAACACAGCGCTGCCCCCTTTTAAATGCCAACACGGGGTCCGGTCATTTGGACCCGTGCCCAGAGGCCCCGTCAAATGGTTTCCTTGTTCACGAAAGCACAGCGATAGAGTAGTAGTCATTAATGCATCTGACCATAAAGTAAACGAGGATGTCATCATAAGGAATGACACTTGGACAATTTACTAACACTTGAGGACTTTCGCTGGTGCAAGCATAGAGGTTGACAATGAATAACGCTCTTCAGAAGAGCTGCATTTGCCTCGTAACAATACAAGTGCTCTACTCCCAACGCAATGCCTTTCTGTATTTGGCAGTATAAATAGCTCGTTTCTGAGCAAGTGGAAAAAGAAACAGTAATAGCAAGGAGATTACTACACCCCCCTGCCCTGTACTAAACTGCCTTTTGCTATTAAAGCCAGCAACCAAAAGTATATATACCTATGACATATACATTACAGCAACCATAGACAATCTTATCCAGTTATGTCCCATGCTACTGCCTTCTAAATCCATTACGCGTCTCAGTAAAAAAGGTTAACCTGTCGGCACACAATGAAGTGTACCAGGTGGCAAAATGTGGCATACAGAACCACCGCAACAAGAATAAAAAGGCCCATCGCATAGCCGACACGGCTACCGGTCAGCGGTGCCATGCAAAGAAGAGCGCTGGTGTATGGCCATTCTCACCTCGTCCTGCGGCTGGCCGTCATAGTTGACGCTATCGAGGGACTCGCGCGAACCTCTCCGCGACCCCGACTTGGCGCTGCCACTCTGCCTCTTGTCCTTGTGCGTCGAGAAGTCCAGGTAGGGCATTGACCGACCATGCCGCTGTTCCAGGGCCTGGGAAACAAGACAGGAGAAATACATCCGGGCATACCGAAGGCTACGCTCGAACCTCGTTACAGTAAACCCTCGTTAACTCGAAGTTGTAAAATCCAGGGAAAATTTCGAGATAAGCGGAGTTTCAAGTTAAGCAAAATGCCGAAAATTTCAGTGACCGGGTCGCTGAAAGAGCCAGGAACAACCAGCACTGCTAACAAACGCTCCACAGCACGAGGGGAGCTTTTGCAATAAACGCAGCATTCCCAGGAAAAACTGAATTTTATTATTTTGGAAAGAAGAACTGGGTGATGCTTGCCTGCTTTGTGTTGGCATTCGGCACAAGAAAAGCGAGAAAAACGGCTCATGGGGTGCGTTCAGCACCGCATGAGCCGTTGTTTGTTGCCGCTGCATTCAACTTTGTTGCGGAGCAAGCGTAGCAAGTTTATGTTTCTGTAGTTGTCAGCACTTCTCTAGGTTGTTCTTCGTCAGCGTGATCACCGTCATTCACTGCCATTTCAACAATGTCGGCGTCGGACAACATTCCGGTAACGGGCACGTCCGACTCGTAGAGCGCATACTCTTCAAAAGTGATTTCGCCGTCTTCGGCATCACTGGCGCAGCCGGTAGCTTTGCGAACTTCGTCGCAAAGTTCATCACAATCACTGAACTCATCAGTGTCTGGCTCGAGCAATTTCTTGGCGCGCGAAAATCCTGTGAGCACGAAACAATTAGCAATCGTCAAAGGATGTACTTGTCGCCAGGCTTCGGCGATCAGGTGGACTGCACCCAGCAAGTCCATTTCATACTTCTTACCACTGTCGTAAGAACGCAAAATTCGGTGCAGGAGGCTCTTCCTGTAGAACTTGCGCGCAACCTCAATGGCTCCTTGGTCCATCGGCTGGAGCACGGACGTCATATTTGCAGGCAGGAACTCCAGCGTGACTGCCTCCAAGTTGTTGATTTTTTCGTGGCCGGGGCAGTTGTCCACAACGAACAACACTTTCCAGCCGTCCCTTGCCATTTTGCGGTCAAGAGCACATACATACTCTTCAAAGAGCGCCGGAGTCATTCAGGCCGTTTTATTGGCGCTGTAAGTCGCACCTCTCGGGAGCCGTGCATTTCGGAAGCACCCTGAGCGATAACAAGCAGTGGCAGTTTTTCATCGCCGGTGGAGTTGGCTCCGAAAAGTATTGTCACTCGGTCTTTGCGCTGCTTAGCGCCTGAGCACGATTCTCCCTTCGGCGTCTATGTGCGGGTAGGCAGCATCTTATAGAACAGTGCTGCTTTGTCGAGGTTGAAAATGTCCTTGCCCGCGTAAACCTTTTGCAGCTCAGCGAGGCGGTGGTTGCGTCAGGTGTCTGGAGCCCCTTCATCAACAGTGCCGCTTTCGCCGTGGATAGGCTTTGAGGCCACATTATTTCTCTTTTTAAATTGTTCAAACCAGTCATTGCTGCAAGTGAAGTCTGTCTGGCCCATCTGCAACGCCAGGGTGCCTGCCTTCTCCACCATCATTTGGGTTGTCACGGGAAGGTTGGCTGCCCTGACATTCTGGAGCAACAACCTGAATGCTGCTACGACATCCGGGAATTTTGAGGCCTGAATCCGCTTCCGCTTGCTGGAAAAGCTTTGCTCGAAGCCAATTATGACCTTTTGCCTATTCTTTAGAAGTGCCGAAGGCGTCGACAAGGGGTTGCCGAATTCTTCGGCGATGCTTGTTTTGGACCTTCCTGCTTTCTCCACTTCCTTGATTAACGCGACTTTTTTCTACAGCGTCAGAGGTTTACACTGCTTGGGACGGGACATCGTTGTCGTCCGTTGACCACACACACACACAACAAAAAAATCGCAGTCAATGCGTCGCGCGCAGAAGCGCAACGAAGCAGAGAACTAACAGAACCGCACACGCACAATCACCTAAGAGTGCTCGCACGTGCGAAATGCGGTGGACTGGAGTCTGCTGGAGCGACTACCTGATAAAACCCATAAGCCCCCGTGTGCAAGCGGCGCACACCACGTGACTGCTTCCAAGGTTACTTGACGCGGTTGACGGAAAACGGCTGCGTCCGCGGGAATTTTGTATTCGCCCTTAGATCGTGACCGTGTTCGGCATTTAGTAAGAACCATGCGCTTGCTCGGAGCCTGCATCACCTTTCGGTAATGGCCTTTGCCTTCAGCCGCGCCAGTCAAAATTTCAAGATATCCGTATTACGCCCGAAAAATGATTCTAGATAAACGGGAGCAAATACATAACACCTATAGGTGGGGAAGGCACAGTGTGCAAAGCTTTCAACTTACCCAATATTTTGAGATATGCGAGTTCCAGTTAACGAGGGTTTACTGTACAACGAAATGGGATATAACGAAATAATAGATAAAACAAAGTAAATGAAATTACCCTTGAAATACCCATAGAAATTCATGTATTTAAAACCTTGTTTCAACGAAATGAAATTGTCCTGCCAATGGATATAACTAACCAGATTCTTATCTGAAACCAAAAAATACCAGACCATTGCACGCCGCGTACGTCGCTTTCCGCGGTGTTTGGCACTCTTTCGCCAAGCCAGTTCAAAACTCCCGTGTCCCCGCATCGAACACGCTGTCGAGCAACACTGATCTGTCTCACCGCCGTGCATAGCTGCGCAACTGTGCCCCCAAGCAGCAGCTCACAGCAGCACTTACTCCACTGATCTCCCTCTCTTGCATGTGCCTGGCTGCGCGAGCCACGCCATGCGGCGTGGCTATGTGCGACAGTGCGAAAGATTAGTGTCTTTACTTCTACTGCGCGACGCACCACGCAGGAAGGCACAGCTGGGCGTGGCCTCCGCGACCTCCCCAGAGCAATCTCGGTAGTCACGCACAAGCCTGCGCAAGTCGCACCGCGCTGAATGGCTATGCGTGTGGTTCGAAAAAATAGCCCATTCGCTTCTAACATAAACCCCATGCAAGCAATCTTGCACACAACAGCAACACCGACGCGATGGAGATGGCTGTCGTGTTCACTCATCGCGTTTGCTCGTCGCCTACAAGTCGTACCCCATGGACGCAATGACTTCGAGCAAGGTCTCCCGGTGTTGCTGGTATGCAGGCAGCAATATAGGCGCCGAAACTAGCGTGACACATGCTTTTGCGCACATTTTGCGCACAAAATCGCTCTCATGGGGTTTAGCCTTCTCTCTTTTTCGGTGGTGCACCGCGCAGGCAGCCACAGCTGGACCTGGCCTCCCGAGATTTCCCCGCACAATCCGCAGATGCAAAAGACAATTGCAATGGAACAGAAATCAGCTATCTAAAGGCTGTCGCATCAGGTGCTAAGAAATCGCATGTGGAACACACCGAAGACTCCTTTGTTGTTGTATTCAAATTTAATCGCATGTGTGGCCACGTAGCAGTTCTGCGGGCCGGAAAGCCGTCTTCTTATGTCTATATGTACAATTTTGCACCCCATTGGACACATGTTGCAGTAAGTGGCAATATTGGATATAACGAAGCAATGGATGTAACAAAGTAATTTCGGCTTTTACCTCAACTTCATTATAACAAGGTTCATTGCTAACTGGGCAGAATGTGACCTCTGTGTTTGAAAAGAAGCCTCGGCTCAACGCACTTGCTTGGCTTCCCTGAGTGGACCACAGCACCACTCCTCAACCGAACAACACAGCTGCAGCTCAACGGTCGGTGAATTGTACAGAGGGGTTGCTTAAGAAACACACCTTCACTCAAGAGCATCCTAGTAGGTACCAAGACTGCCTGATCACAAATACCTTCGCTTGGGAATAGCAGTGAAGTTAAGTGCAGTGACTATGTCTGTCGAAGGGCCGTGCTGCCATCGCCTCCTAGTACGATTTCCCAGCACCAACATTTGTGATCGAGAACAGAAAAAATGACTCGGTCAAGTCAAGCTCCTTTTTTATCAGTTCATACATTCCCAGAAAACACAATCTTTCTACACCGATGCTCAGTACATCACGAAACTGCAGTCATACGATACATTTTCTGGCGGCGCGCTATGCGTACCCAATTGCGATCGAGATAAAGTAGGCGCTCGCCATGCCAACACCTCTGCAGTATTCGTCCACCCATGTCATCTGGCATACACTCCTCATTTTCTCTTCCAGTATATATTGCCATTTGTTGCAGACTGCATTCACAGCTGTCGCCGCCAACTCTATTGCAAAAAGAATCTTCACCTATCTGTTTTACAGCACGTGTAGTGTAGCGCCATTGGAAGTGTACCACATGCTTTCAATAGGCGATAACCAAAACATGCCATCATCCCCTGTTGCAGGCGGTGCAAAGCAAGCATTACATCTCGGTCTGGCGGCATTGTAATCTGGCACCCAAAAAATCGGTTGCAAAAATGCGTCAGCTCTATGGGAACCCTGACAGTGCATTTGTGAATTGAAGAATACCTAATAAGTCCGAATTTTTGGAGCTGGAAAAATTTGTCGGCTATGTACAGAGATAAGGGTACCCACAAAAGTAAATGCTGCCGATCTTGCTGATGCGGCAAGAGTAGGTTGCGTGTGATTGCCGGCTTTTTATAAAGTTACCAGGTGTTTGAATATGGCTCAGAACTTGCATGACCATGCACAAAGAAAATTTTTGTTTTGTTTAGGATGGGGGACACTTAATGCAGAGTGACACAGGTTGTCCTGGCAACAGGAATGCAAACGGTGCATCAGTATGGCCACTCTGCCGGCCTGACACCACCTGGCACAACCTGCCTGCCGGCACCCGCTCGACTGTGTGTACCACCTGCTAAGGCACAAGAAGCAGTTTGCAACATCTCAAATTTAGTGCAGTAGAACCCCGCTGTTACGTTCCTCACTGCTGCGTTTTCCCGGCTGCTACGTCGTTTTCATCCGGTCCCAGCATAGCTTCCATCGGATCCAATGTATAAGGAACCCCGCTGTTACATCGTAGCTGTGAAAACGTTCCCGCATGATACGTCGCAACTTAGCCCCCCGAACCCGCCTGGGCTAAAGTAGGCAACGCGCTCCATCCGCCATTTTGGCTTTTGATGAGTTTTGGCCGGCCTTGGCTATGGAACTGGCTTCAAGAAGCCGCACGCCAGTTCGAGAGGCCGCCATCGAATTGGCGTGCGGCTTCTTACAGCCAGCTCCATAGCCAAGCCCGGCCAAAACTCGCCAAAAGCCAAAATGGCGGTCACATACGACGACTACGTCGCCGTGGATGTTGTCGTCGTGACGTCAGAGTGTCAGAGCATCGCCGAGATCGTTGGGATCTCGGTCGCGAGTGAAGTCGCAGACTGCGATGCACGAGCCGCATGATGCCGGGGAGTTGCCAAATCGTAGCTTTGGAAAAGCCGTCGCGGCTCTGGACCTCCTCCGCAGGTATGTCGCACCTCACAGCGACGCTGACAGCAATGCGGCCTTCCAGGCTATTGAGAAACGTGTGGTGATTTCTAGCGAGCGAAAGAAACGGCAAGCCACAATTCTGGACTTTTTTTTAGGTCCTAAGCGCACTCTGTGGAAATAAATTGTCTATAGTTGAAGCTGCACCTTTTTTCATTCATTTTCGGAGCTTTCCTCACTGTTGCGTTTTCCCGGCTGTTACGTTTTTTTCCCCCGGTCCGGTGAAAAACGTATGAACGGGGTTCCACTGTACATTGTAAGCAAATGGATGCAGGCTGGGACTTTCTAAAAATTCATATCATCCCGAAATTTACATCAGGGGTGATTGTGTCACCAATATTCTACTGTACAAATCTTCAGATAAAGACGGTTGCTCTTCTGTGGCAGCCATGACCACCTGGTAACCACAGTGACACACGATGCGCCAAAGAAACGCACACCAAATGACTGGCGCAGCAAGGAATTGGTGCACCAGCTCAGTTACAAATAACTGTGCATCAGGTGCACTATTATCATCACTCTATGGAGGCCTGCTATAGGAACACTCTTGTCCCAGTGATCTCCATTTAGCTATCTCATAGCAGCAAACTACCGCATTTACTCGATGGTAACGAGAGTTATTTTTATGATTTTCAGTGCTTGAACTCGACCCTCATGTTACATTCTAATAACAACAAAATTGATCATTTTAAACAAATATGCCAAGTCTTGCAGTTTTTAGTGTTACGAAAGCAACCTGTACCTTCGTGTCTCAATTCAATCCATAGACAAGTTGAACACCATCAAAACTTGTTTTCTGTTCAAATCTAAGTCCTTTTCTCTGAGCTTGTGTCTACTGGTGCGACGGTTACAGCGCTGCATTACCCTGTGGGCTGTCATTTTATCGTGATGCAGCGGGCTTGGTATGATGCCCGCTTTGCGAGACAATCAATTTTGGTGGCCGAGAGCAGCTGCGGAACTCCGCCATGGTTCGGTGGCTCGAGGATTCACGGATAGCGGAACCAGCGGGAGGCTTTATTTAAGTATGCTAGGCCAGTCGAAAGGGCTCTGTAGACTCGTCGTGATCTAGTACTGCCCCAAATGAAATGTCTATGCAGTTTTTTAGGAAGGGCTTAATGTGAAACGAGCTTGACCGCACGGAAGGTGACTGGATTCTCGGGTGATCCATTGAACCGAACCCCTTGAAGTATACGGCCGACAGCTCTCTTGGCACTAATGCAAGGATAGCCAGCTTGGCACAGCACCAGAAACACTTGTAGGCAACACATTCAGTGCAGAGTCACGCAAAATTTCGCAAAGGTAAAAGTATCTCTGAAAGTGATCGCCCACGGAAACCTCTGCCTCATCCTCGGACGACAATGATGAGTGAAGTAAACACATTTACGAATTGTGGTTCCTTGAACAAACGTCTGATTTCTTTTTCCATTCATCTCATGTTGCATTCGCAGCCTTGCTTTTTTTCTTTTTCATGTGACAGGAAAGTAGACCCTCACAATACAATTGCAGCTGCATTAAATTCGAGTAAATATCGTGCAACTCATTTTCCCACCGCTCCACAGAATGCTCTGCTGTCCCGAGCTGCACGTCCCTTTGCTTGGCACACCACTTTTGTTATTCCAAAAGCGCACCAGTTATGTGTAATACACGTTACCTGGCATAACCAACTTGGAGTGGTGCAGCCAAAGGAAGCTAACATTTTAAAACGCCTCAGAAACGTCTCTGCAGCTGTACGTGCAAGATACAAACACAGCCCACCTCCTTGCGCGCCCTAAGGGCACAGTCCTCCAGGGTCTCGGCTGCCTCGTACTTTCCCTGTCGTCGATAGAGGGCGCCCAGGTTCTTCAGTGTGGTGGCCACCGTTGGGCTGCGTATGAAAGACGTGCTACACACCTTGCCAGTGCAAGAGGGAGAACTGTGACACACCCTCAATGTTTGACTCTTACTGTTACTCTTACTCTTACTGCTGTGTTCTTTCTGGAATAAAGCAGACGCATATTAATTTCAGTCTGAAAGGACTAGAGAGAACTTCCTCAAGAAACAAAATGTCAAATCATCAAAGAACAAACAGCAGAAAGGACTTTAATGTGCTACAAGATGACTAGGCATCCGTGAATGGTGCTCTGTGGCTCTGCAAAGAATATGACACAAATAATGAGTTCGTTCAAACCGGCTCAAAATGAAGCAAACACTTTGGAATCAAAGTCAATTGTGGCTGCTTCCTTTAAATTGATCACCTTGACAGGACTGACAGAATTGATCTGGTGGATCACATCAAAAATTTAGGACTGTTTAATTTACGAATCAAACTAGGTTACCGTAGAAGCCCTGGCTGCTGAGCCCCTTAAGAACAGTGAAAGTAGCCAGCCAGACTGAGAACTGGCTAAACTCTCTTTCTTTGCATCTATTCCTGCTTCCTCCTCCTCCTCACTACAGTCGACTCCCGATAATTCGAAGCCACTTAATTGGAATTTTCGGTTAAATAGAAGTGAAGTGCTGGTCCCGTCAGTTTTGCATGTAATCCTATAGAAGAAATCGCTCGATAATTCGAAGTCCTCATCCAGTAATATTGTTTAATTGGAAGTTAATCTTCAGCCGGGATCCTCGAGGTGACCGTCATTCTTTGGTAGAATGTGCAATTTTTCATGTGTTGCAACAGTTCCGTGCTCCGCGTTGGTGTCATCGCCACCGCAGCCGCCCGCAACGCCATCCTTCTTGGAGCGGCGCGATTGTTCATTGCTACGGCTGCCGTGGCCTCCGCGATCAACTCCGGCAGGAGGCAAAGCGGCTCCCGCCGGAGGCCACGCGTGGCTGCCGCGCGTGGCCGGAGCTGATCGCGGAGGCCACGCGGGTGCCATAGGTGCACGCAGCGCTGCATACTGGCAGTGGCGAGATTGTGCAAGATTAGTCTTGCAGCTTGCGCAGCGAATGCTGCGTGAATATCTCGCCGACCGGTAGACATCTTCAATGCAGATGAGATTGCACTCTTCTATCGGCTTCTACCAGAGAAGACCCTGACATTCAAGGGCGACTACTGTGCTGGGGGCAAACGCAGCAAGGAGAGAGTGTCGGTGCTGATCGCGGCAAACATGACTGGCACGGAATGATGTCGGTTACTTGTGATCGGGAAAGCCGCGAAGCCGAGATGTTTTAAAGGCGTGAAGACGCTGCCTCTGGACTATGAGGCGAACAAAAAAGCGTGGATGACGGCCGAAATCTTCAAGAGCTGGATAAGCAAATTGGACCACAAGTTTGCTGCTTCGAACCGCAAGGTGTTGTTCCTTGTCGATCACTGCAGTGCTCACGTGAATGTGCCAGCCTTGAGTGCAATACGCCTCGCATTTTTGCCTGCAAACACAACGGCTGTTTTGCAGCCAATGGACCAAGGCATCATCAAGAATGTTAAAGTCCTGTACAGGCGGCACCTCCTCGAGCGCATGATTTTGTGTATGGATAGCTCCACAAAGTACGAGGTGAGCCTGCTTAGTGCCATCCACATGTTGGCGCGAGCATGGGATCGTGTGAAGCAAGAAACAATCGCAAACTGCTTCAGGGCTTGCGGTTTTGTGGCAGCTTCTTCGGAGGATGCCTCTGAAATTTCAGCGGAGGAAGCGTCAACAAGCGAGCTTGACAGCACTGATTTTGGTGATGCTCTCGGGGACGTCAATTTTGAAGATTACGTCGCCGTAGACAAGGCAGTCGAAACGTGCGGTGCGCTGATGGATAGCGAAATTGTAGAGATTATTCGGCCCCAGGAAGCGACCCAGGAAAGCGACGATGACGTTGAAGGCGAGCCGCAACCTAAGGCTGCCGATGTAGCTGCGGCCTTGCTCTTGCGGAGCGCTTCTTTGCCGCTGAAGGTAACGCGGAAGAAGCATTCCGCCACATCTACAGCCTGCAGAACTTGCTTTCAGCAGCGCGATTCGGCAAGAAGAAGCAAAGCAAGATGACCGACTATTTTTCTTAGAGAAAGTACTCGATTTCGCCACAAATAAACTGCTGCTTTTTGTGTTTTGTGCTTAATTGGAAGTTCGTTTAATTCGAAGTTTTTTGCGGTCCCCGTGAACTTCGTATTAACGAGAGTCGACTGTAATAGATTTGCAAATGCGCTTGAAGCTTGTTATAAATGCATTTGAATTGGGAGCCCAAAGTATTCACCTTGTGCAGACACCTGAATATTTAATTTCGAATCGAATAGTGAACATATAAAAATTCAGATTCGTGAATCAAACTGTAATTACTATTCAATTTTCCAATGTTCAGTTTTTCGAATATATTTGGTGAGACATTCGGCTGTAGTCAGGGCCTTGATGCCTCCAGCATTCCTACGGCGCGCAAAGTCTTGCGGTTCAACGATCGATCAGGTTGATCAAACCAACGGGGCCAATCGAAACGTTAATGCGATGCGAACAGAGGGAACACAAAAATAAGCGCATACAGAAAGCATGAAAGCATGTGCGAATATCAGGCTGATTAGCCACCGATTGCACGCAGATTGTATTGGAAGTGTGTTCAGTGTTCGTGCATGCAGATTTGTGCAGTTGGGAGCCTTATGCCAAGTGTGCGTAAGCTGACAGACAGATTAGGTAAGCATGCTTGCGGTAGTTTGCCAGCTGGTCACTCGCAGACCCGAACACTGCTTGAATGGTACTTAATCTTACTCTTATGGCTCATTCACACCGGCGACTTGAGGAGGTCGCGCGACCATTTGCGACTCGCGATCAAAAAGCGACCCAAGGCGACTGATGTTCACACCGGCAAGCCCGGCTGAGCGTGACCCACAAGTAGCAATCCCGGAAATTATCGTTCTCAGCGAGAACTCTCGGATTCTAAGCGGAATTTGCCGCGACGCGGGAGGAGGCCGGATGTAGACACATGAAAGATCACTTCTGTGCGTCGCTGATTGGTTTATCAGTTTTGCGACCACGGTCGCACAACTGAAAAATCGTGCAGATAGCGACTGGCCCAAAATGGTCGCTTTTCGAGAAAAGCGACCGTTTGCGACCGTTTGCGATCAACTTGGTCGCGTGACCACTGTCAGTCGCCGGTGTAAATGAGCCCTTACCGTTAGGTGTGATCTCGCGACCGATCGCTGATGAGCCACAGGTAGGAGCATATTAGCGGCAAGCCTTCCACAATGGCTTGCAGCCAATTACATTATCAGCTGGCGGCGAATTTTCATCATGGCCACATTTTCCAGCTGGTTAGGCCTAATCGAAGCTGCGTCATAGGTTGTCGACGACTAAAGTTGCGTTTTCATACCAAATCAATGCATATTTACCGTATTTACTCGCATAATGAAGGCACACACTTAATGAATACACCCCTAAATTAGTCGCAAGAAATCTGATTTTTTTTCCTCGCGTAATGAATGCACTCCCAACCTTGCTACTGTGCAGTCCCACGATCGAACAGCCATGCTGTAGTTTACGAAGAGACTAGAATTTTTGACTCGCGCGCATGTGTTTAGAGCAAGCGCACCTAATGCTTAGCGCATCCTTTACGCCAGTGCCGGCGCAAAGGCACCTCGCAGGTTCGAGAGAGATAAAAAACACAACTGGCTCTCTGCAACAACACAACAGTTTACGTACTTTGCAATGACGTAATAGGAGAGCGCTTGCGCGGAATGCACAGCTGGGTGCGGCACACAGAAGAATCCGCACTTGATCGGCATTGTGGTCATGGTCAGGCATAGCGCTGAATTCGGGTGTGTGTGGCTTGCTTTTCTGCCTGCCTTGGGTTTCGATGTGTGTGATGCTCAAGTTATGCGCCTGCTGCGGGACACAAGAGTTTATCTGCTAACAGAACGGAAACGGAAACGCTGATCAGACATCCACAGACCTTGACATGCCGATGGGCAGGATGATCAAGGAAAGAGACAGACACAGCATGCTTGTCAAAACAGGTGCACGCTTCAACGTGATGCTTATGAGAACAGCAGACGGCCGGAAGCAGCTACAAGGATGAGCTGGGATGCGGTCGGAAATAGCTGTTCGGATCATACATTCAGTTTCACCACGTGCAAATGGCCTAGCCCGCGCCAACTTCGTGCGGCTGACACTTTGGTTGTTTATACTATGGTGAAACCACAAAGTGGATGAAGTGGCCAGCGACCTAAACTGCAATTCTGGTAGTTCTGATGCGAAGTGAATTTACAGTTTGTAAATAGTACACACATATTTTTACTGCAAAGGTAAGTTATGTTATGCATGTTCCAAATCATTGCCGTCTTACTTTTCAATTTTTGCTGTTTCAAATATAGCTCCATGAAATTTACCCCGCATAACAAACGCACCCCCAACTTTTCTTCGGTATAGTGGACAAAAAAAAGTGCGTCCATTATTCAAGTATACACGGTATTAGCAGCGATCGTACGACACTCAGAAAGCCAACAAACCAGGCTCACCAATGAAAATTAGTGTACAGAACTACCGTTGTTAACAGCCACCATCTTTACGAAACATCGTACGGTGTCCCCTCATTCCAAATGCCATCAGTGGGCGCACACCAATCTCTTTCTGGAACTAGCTTCCAGGGACCATTCACAAGACTAGCTTGCAGCAAATGCTAAGGTTGAAACTGCAGTCGCTGTCGACGCGGTCATGGACGGCTACCATGCAGTTCTGAAGGTACCAGGCAGACATATGCACCGAGTCATAATGATACTACTGTTTGCAGCAACCTCTGCGGCCAAAAATGCGGTTGCGAAAATGCGGTTGTGGCGCAGCTAGGCGCGGCAACGAAGCGACCGGTACACACACGATGTCAAGAAAACACAAAGTATAAACGGAAAAAATAAAAGTGCGAACAAAATTTAACACACACACGAAAAAAAGTTCCGACGTCCTCGCACACGCACCAGACGCAAACCAACCAACACGATAAAAACGACAACGAAAAAAACCTGCACACCTCTGCAACCACACAACAAGCAAAAGACAACGTCGGAAACGGCGGACAGCAATGCAAAGAAAGAAGCATGTATGTATAGCATGTAACATATATGCTAGCACAGACAGACAACTACCGTGCCGATAACCATAGAGTTTCTCACTACATTACCAAGAGGGAAATCTGGCACTGCTGCGCTGTTGTATGCATGGGAATGCCGGTATATTGTCTCTTCGGATTGGCATCGTTCTCGGAGAGCCAGGCAAGCACCGTTCCGTCTGTCACAATGATTAATTTTCTGCTAAAACAGCACGTAAAAAGCTGTTTTAGCTTCCATTAATTTATTGTTTATTTATTTCATTTATTAAGCACAAGTAATTTCCCCTATGTTATCCTTGGTGCCAGTGTTTGTTGGCTTCTTATGATATGACTAATAAAAATCGGGCCCCTGGGTTAACCCCTTTCTTCTTGTTTATTACATAACGAGGGTCTCGAATCCGGCAACATTGATGCCTTCAGGTTGCATGTGTGGGTTTATTGACCAGTTGCCGTCACCCAAAAAAAGATCACGTTCTCGTGACCCCTGCGCCAGAAATGATGTTTCACATCAACCACCACGGTCTGTGAGTGGTGGCGCTGGCTAACACTCCCAGGTTTCTGCTAGCAAACATAAATACCCAAGAAAGTGGATGGGGAAATGGCGCAGCGGTAGCTCAATTGGTAGAGCATCGCACGCGAAATGCGAAGGTTGTGGGATCGTTCCTCACCTGCGGCAAGTTGTTTTCTCATCGATTTTCATTTCCATTAATTTATCGTTTCTTTATTTCATTTACTAAACACAAGTAATTTCCCCTATGTCGTCCTTGGTGTCAGTATTGGTTGGCTGCTTATGATATGACTCGGGCCCCTCGGTTAACCCCCTTTCTTCTCGTTTAATAGTGGTTCAGAATGTTTGATGCGGGAAATGCTTTATGTTCTTGTTTTTTCCACGAGAGGATAGGTAGGACATTAGGCAAAATACGAACAAGAGGTTGGGGGTGCAGCCTACTGTATCGTTTTAAACGAGACTATCATAGCATCCATGCATGCAGTTGCTGTATGCATGCCAGGGTAACATTGTGACATCTTAAATAATGTGCAATTTTCTTCAGCCCAGGTGCATGACAGAAGCAATGCAATCCCAATGAGAAGAAGCATTGAGATCTAAAGCCACCACAGGGTGATCGATGTGCAAACAATGGACACGAGCAAGAACAGGCACGAGGACTGGTTTACAACAGTGACAGGCACAAAGTCCGTAATGGCAGGCTGACACCACCACAACACAAAGCGCCCTCCCAAGTACTATGCCTCCATCCAGCCACAAGTACAAAACAGGGGAAATCCCAGCCGTACCTGTCGACCTTGGCCGCCTTGTGCCATCCGCCGTACTCGCCGTAGGGGGCATTGTCTCGACGTTGGCTCTTATTCTCCTCCCGTTCTTCGGCCAGCTGCCAGATGGGCTTGTTGTCACCTGACACGCAGCCAAATTCCCGCTCGTGCGCTCGCGTCAGCACCTGCTTGTACAAGAGCTCGGCCTCCTTGTACTTGCCCTGCTTGAGGTACGCCGACGCCAGATTGTTCTTGGTCTTCGCCACGTTCGGGTCGTCGGGGCCCAGCGTCCGCTCGTAGATGTCCAATGCCCGTTGGTAGTAGCGCTCAACCTGCGTACACCGCGCAAACAAGCAAAGAAGGCGGCTTGAGTGGGAGACGACAAACGTGACAGAACACAGACATTGCCGCATCCTTGCTCACGTAAACCCGCGCCAACAAAATTCAAAAATCTTGTCACAATATGTAGTTTAATGGTATTGTGCTTCCCTGATGTCAGGTAGCTTCATCTGACGCCGATATTCTCGTTGCCGTGATGTCGCACTTGATGACAACGCAACATGTTCTTGTGTAAGAGCCTCACCCCTAAATTTGGGCTTAAATATTTCAGAAAAAGAATTACTCGTGCATGGGCCGCACCCCCCTTTTTCAGCCACACACACCTCACCAGCCGCAGCCATACTGTGGCATCTCCGCGTGGTACCGATGTGGTGCACATATACATACTTATCTCCTCTTCAGTTGTAATCACACATGATCTTTTGGCAGGAACTCGTTAAAGTAACCATTGGGATAAGCAAAAAAAATGTGTTTCTTGGTGTCCCACATTTGTACCGTCATGCTTTCCAACTGCACCATCTTTTCGATGCAGCATCCGCCATCTTTCCGATGCTGCACCACCCAATGCTGCATGTGCACAACGCACATGCGAGGCTTTCTGCGCTTTGTGCACCCGTCTTCACTTCCACAATTCTCAAAAAGTGTGCGGCTCTTCAACTGCTACATTCTGCTCATGTCTCCGTTGAAAAACTGAGGAATTTTCTATCGTGCTACCTTTCACACGGAGCAAACACCCCACCTTGAAGATGGCTACACTTTTGAACAGTGTGGTACAAGGGAACCCTGATTAAAGGACATTTTTGGGACAGCACAATAATGTTGTATAATCCAGGCACTATGTAATCTAACCCACACAAATTATGCTTAAATACATGGCTTTGGGTGACAGAGTTGCGAGCAGCTTCAATTTAAACTATACACTAATACTTTGCAGTACTCAGAAACCAAAAGTGCCATGCCAAAAGCTAAATATGAACACAATAGTGCAGTGCAGGTGCCCCTCGTGTTTTATTAGAGGGATCTAGCACACTGCGATCCCTGCACCTGCGAGCATGCGAAAGTGTTTTTTACTTACCTATACAATTTCTAAAGATCTGCCAGTTTCTTACAGACACTTTCTTTGAACCACAGAGCAAGAGCTTTCTTTCGAGCGCAGCAACTTCAGCAAAGAGGTCACCTACAGCGTCGCCTGCACAGATGACCCTCTAAATGCTGTCAATGCTACGTAGCACATCCACTGTTGTGGGCACAGTTACGGCAGCATCTGTGGCGTCATCCTTGTCTGAGGTTGAAGCCAGAAGCATCAATGCCTTCTAGCAGTCCCATCTCACACGATGACCCGCACAAAACCAAGAACCTGAGTGCTCGCGCGTTGACAGAAATCTCCGAGCTGCGTGCCTTTTCTTTTGAAGATACTACTACGATCTGCACGGAAATGAAATTCGCCTGGCTAGCACAGGACACACAAACAGGTGGCAATGTTTCCGTAGTAGTGTGCCAAGAACGTCGTTGCTCATAGATGCTGATGCATATTGCATTAGTCCTACAAAACTGAAAGTATACACGAAAGTGACACCCAAAAATACGGCACACATTTCTCTGCCACTTGTGGAATAAAGTCACACAGTTTTGTGGAAATTTGGTATTTCTGAACTCTCGATTATTCACTTTTTGACAATCGCCGTCGAGTCCAAATCATTGGTCGGCGACTGTATTATGAATTCTGATTGGTCACAATCATCAAGCACCTTCAAAAGGCATGGACTGCATTCTCAATATCTCTGTTAAACAGGCAGGTGATGAAGTGAAGGAACTGCGAGAGAATGATTGCTGCGAACAAACTCACGATCATACGGCTATCGAAGTGCGGTTGGCCTGTTTAAGTTGCAGGGGCTGGAGATATGGCACATTTGGAAACCGTATGTTAGTCTTTCTTAAGCGGCAGTCATGACAATGGTATTGAAAAATGGGACATTTTTCTTCAACTGTGAGGCTTTTCTTTCGAGGAACCCGTATGGGTTTCTTTTGTAGCAATTTCTACGATTAGATGGATGTCTTATTTTCCCTTATACAATTACTTCTCTCTACCTTGTGGGTTTCTGCAGAACTATTACGTCAATCTCTTGCCTTTGCTTCGAGTTTTTGACAAATTCGACTTTGCCTTGCTATGTGCTAGCCGTTTGGTTAGCTCAGACGGTAGAGACCACCGCCTTGGAAAGGCGGTGGTCCCAGGTTTGAGTCCCGGCCCAGGACGAACTTTTCTTCAAGTGCGAGGCTTTTCTTCCGCGAAACCCCTATGGGTTTCCTCTGTAGCGATTGCTGCAATTATGTGGATGTCTCATTTTCCCTTAATTAACTAAAATTTCGTTGTTGTGAAATTCACAAAATTATAGCTAACCTGAACTAGTGGACCACAGAAACATTCATATCCAAAATTCAAGCATTGTCGACTGCTTACTTTTTCCTTCCCAGGAGCGTCAAGACGTGATTTTCCCATCTGGCGAGTAGTTGCAGGGGGACGTCATCCTCATGCAAAGCCACGCAGTTTCTCACAACGTCAAATGCATCCAGTATGTGTGCTGTGCTTGGTAGAGGCTGCAGGTCCGGCACTTCATCTGAGCACCCGTCATCGTGGACATTTTTTCTACTGTCCTCATCCGTCAGTTCCTCATGGGCAATCACGTCAATGTCAAAGAAATCTTCAAGCTCGACACAGGATGTGCCATCCTGCCATTGTGCTATTCTGCCATGTGCCATTCTGGCATCTTGAAGGGCTGCCCAGGACACAATTGCCTCTGCTGGCGGACGCACTGCTGCAGTGCAACTGGAAAGATCCTCAGCAGAGTTGGTGTCTGGGTCTTCGAGCTTTAAGCCCACGTGAGTGAAACGATGATTGGACATCCGGTTGCAGCCCATGCAGAAGCCATCATCTGCAGTACCATGTATGGGTCCAACTTGTGTCTCAACCAGTCTCCGCATTCAATAGGAGACGCTGCATAACTCGCTGGCGATAGGCGCACTTCAAGCTTCTTATTATGCCTTGGTCAAGTGGCTGGATTATATATTTATGTTGTTATATACAAATGTTGCAGAGGTACGCTTTGCATGTGGCTAGAGCTTAAGGTGAGCTCCTGCCACACACAGTCGCTCCGTGGTACAGTGAAACCTCGTTAAACCGTAGTTGGCCGGGGCTCGGAAAAAGTACGTACTAAACGGTAGTACTGTTTAACCGAATAGCATGAGATCGCCCACTTACCTGTTGAAAACGGAACTCAGAGAGAGTGCGATGAAAGGGGAAAAAAACATGCAGTATTTATTCACTTCGCACGACACCTTGTAGCAGAACCTTGTAGCAGACATGTCTTCACGGTTGCAGCAGCGCTGCTGAGCAACTTCTTAGCATTCCAAATGCCCCACACTGTAGCCAGCAGCAGATCCCTGTTGCGTGCCAGCGCCGACTTCTTCGTGTCACGTTCGACAGCATGGACGATGTCTAATTTTTTTTCTATGCTGAGCACCCGGCGTCTTTTTTATCCGAGCTTCGGAACGACGCGAGTCCTCGCTTGCACGACACCATAACACTCTCTGGCACGGCCATAGAGAAAGCACGGCGTCGAAATGATGTTGATGTGGTTTCGCGCAAACGCACAGGGCGCTTGGAGGCCGTTGTTCCGATCTCTGAGGCTTGTTGTTCTGCCGGGCCGCCTGATGGAGACGGCTCACCGCCATGTTTGCACAACAAAAAGTTGAAACGCTACGTTGTAACCGATGCGTACGCAATAGGCTGGTACGGTTTATGCGGACACAAAACACATTATGTTCAATGGCCGCTGAGTCGGGGATTTGACTTTACTACTCTTAAAATTAAACTACTGTTTAAGCGGGTACGGTTTAACGAGGTTTTACTGTACTTCCCAAACCGCAGCGCGTGCAATCACAGCTACGTCGAGTTGGAACGAATATGGCAACCAGCAGTGTCAACTCTAACAATGTTTATTGCTACAAGCAATAAGGTACACTTGCAGATGGAAGTCTAACCTGTAATACATAATAGGCTTGCCTCGTTGCATGAACTGGTCAGGCAAACGAGGTCACTCACGGGTTGCAGCAGGTATTCCTATCTGGCAGGTTCGAGGTTGGGGTGCCAGAGAGAGGGAGTCTCCCCAGGTGATGCTGTTTTATGCCATTTTACCTTTGCGAGGGGAATGTCCTCCTTACACAACAGATGTCTTTCCCGCGAGTCAGGGGGAAGGGTGCACGCATCGCAAGAGCGAGGCAGAACCGGGAGAGGGCATAGTGCCACCTTTTCCGTGTCTAAGCCAGCTCCCGACACGTCCGCAGTGTGCGAGCGTGACAACACGAGTATGCAGGAGGGAGTGGATGTGAGTGCTCTACACAAAATCCAGTTTGAGAGAAAGTACTTGAGATCCACATTTGTGAGCAGAGCAATTGTCCAGCAACAAGCACACCCGCCAGCCCTGCCTCCTCATGTCGCAGTTAAATGCAATGACCCATTCCAAGAAAATAGCCTGCGTCATTCAAGGTTGGCTGTTGGCCACATATTTTACGGGAAGGCTCCTACTTCCTCTGAAGCAATGTGGCCTCATACTCTTCCTGATAACTAGCGGCGGGCGCTTGTCGGATCAGTCCCCATTAGCACACAGCAGTCCAGTCATGCGCTTTTTGCCCCTCTGAAGCAATGTGGCCTCATACTCTTCCTGATAACTAGTGGCGGGCGCTTGTCGGATCAGTCCCCATTAGCACACAGCAATCCAGTCATGCGCTTTTTGCTGGGTTTGCCATTGTGACAACGCCGAGCTTTCACGTTGAGGGTTTTCGACGGCAGCATCTCATTAAAAAGAGGCCCGTCTTGTCAGTATTGCAGATGTCACACATAGTGTGGTCCTTCAACAAAAATGACAGGTTTGTTGACATCCAGGCAGATGCACTGCTCCTGCCTGCCGATGCCAACTCGCCACTAAGTGTCTTTCCGACGATGCCGTGGCGGACCTTGAATCTAGTGAGCCAGTCGGTGTTTGCCTTAATGTCGTCGATTCCCAGCAGGCAAGTGTAATTTGAGGTTTTCTGCTACATGGTGTTTCCACTGATGGGTTGCCCTCATCTCCACAAACCATGTGTACACAGCCTTGTTGAGTTCTTCGTGTGCCGATGGTGTCAGCTTCTCCCACTTGGCTGATGTGCCCGATGCCGGTGGTTTCTCTAGTATTGCCTCTTTAGACTTGAGAATGGTGGAGAGCGAACTGGGAGAAATCCCAAACTTTTCCGCATCGTAACCTTTGTGACGTCAGTTGTGACTTTGGCCAGGATGCAAGCTTTATCCTCTAAGAATAAATACTTTCGCTTATTGCATGGCTGCGCCATGTCGGAAAGCACGCTAAAACACAAAGGCTTTTCTCAGCGAACTAAACAGAGCCACAAATGCACAACATGACTGCGCAGCTGCATTAGCACCTATGTTAGCATTAGCTATGCACTGATAATGCCGAGATGCATGGACTGATGAAACGACTGAGCTTCGGCTTTGGATTGTCTGCGACTGAGTAGTTTCAAGCCAATGGCAAAGTAAGGCCAGACTCATCGCCATCACCATCAAGCAATGGCGGCCCCCATGCTAGGTCATCAGCGACAGTTTCTGGCGGTGACAAAACGCAATTTGGCCTTTGTAGACATATTTTTATATGTCAAAACGCACTAAAATGTTCGAAAGTGTGCTTCCTGCACGGCAAATATAATTTTCGAGCCTGGAATTGCTTTATCAAATTTCGTTTAAGTGGAACAGCATAAGAAGAAGCGTTTGTTGTGGTGAAACTATTTATGCATTGACTGCTATGGACCGCTGATGGTCCATAGGAGTCAATTGATAAGTGATCTTACGGAGCCGAGAATTATTGATTGAAGCGGCGTTCCTTGTACTAGCAGGGTTTGACTGCACTTTATCCAAGAAGACCCCATGCACGCACCTCCTCGTACTTTCCCTGGTTCTGGCAGAGTAGGGCCAGGTTGTTGAGTTGCTTGGCAACATCGGGATGGTCTCGGCCCAAAACTCGCTCGCGGATGTCGAGGGCGCGCTTGCACAGGGGCTCAGCATCGCGGTATTTTCCTCGCTTGCCGTACAGCACGGCCAGGTTGTTGAGCGTGGCCGCCACGGCAGGATGGCTCTCGCCCAGCGTCTTCTCCCGGATGGCCAGCGCATCATTCAGCAGCGCAGCCGCCTCCTTGTACTTGTTCTGGTCCCTGCAGCAGAAGGAATCTGTGTCAAAGACCTGCATCTGCATCCTTAAAAAGGTCGTGATACCGCCATTAAACTATTCTCAGTTTATCCTTGTAACTGAAGGTCGAGGGGCTAATATGGTTTAGCACACAAAAGAACTAGACTCGTAGCACACACGCTAAACTTGAACATTCAATTTGAAATTGCTGCCTCTAGGCCCCCCTACCACCGAAAGCAATTGTCATTGTATGACGTCAGGAAGTATGAGGCCACTACTGCATCGTCTGCTCCGAAACAACACCGGATATCTTCTTCCACACATTCTGGCTTGCAACAACACAGCGATGACGTCGCCGTTGAATTGTGCCCGCAGTTCACTTTGGTGATAAAAGCAGCACAAGCTGGTTAATGGTTGCAGAACCTATCCCAGGCTCAGCACTAAGACGCACACGTAAAAACAAAATGGTGCGCGACAACCATGATGTGTTTCTGGCTCCTGCAATTGCTTTTGGTGCTTGCAGTACACAAAAGTATGGTCTTCGAGACTGAATTCCATTACTCCAGGGCGTTCTTGCTAGGGCTGCGATTTCATTTCATCCCTTGTTAGTTTTGCAAGGCTGCTGAAGAATTCAACTACAATAAAAAAAATTATATGCAAATTTTCTACAGCAACGAATGCCATCAAATTTTGCCAGTTTGCTGTAGGATGCATGCAGCTTAACATGCAACGTAAATTTGGTACCGTGGCTCCCTGAAGCGAGGTATAAACTGGCAGCCATGATGTAAAATGATGCAGTGGGATGCTTTGTTAGAAAGTGCAAGCACCCAAACACCCAAAGATAACTTAGCTAAACCAGGTGTTTCAGCAACTACTGTTTCCAATTATTAAAAGGCCCCTGAAACGGTACGGACAAATCTTGTAGACGCGTAGGCTACAACTTAAGTAGAACATTCGCACCACAATTTAAGGGAAGCGTTACATATTAATGGAGCTACATGCGATTACAAGTTACCCTCCTCCCTAGCCATGCTTTTCCTTCTCAATTCGTTCACCGAGCCATCGCGGCTAAGCTCTGCCTTCACTTGCTCTGCGTCACGATGCGACTTCACGTCGTCTACTTCCAGTTGTTTTGGAGCCCGCCAGCGCGAAACCTCTCCGCTAGCCGCTTGGCTGTTGCCCGCAAGCGATAGCTATCGAAGCAGCGTACATTGTGAGAATTCTGTTACAGCGCTGAATGTGTCTGCTATTGCGTTACCCACACTAGCAGAACGTTTCGACTGAACGGTGGAAGCATAAACTCAAGCTGATGAAGGAACTTTAGCGTAAACATACGTGAGCTGCCTGATCGGTCTCCATGGTCCAGCCACCCGTTGGCACAAAGCTTAACTAGCCAAAGAAAGAGCTACTATTGCTCTAACCAAGTGTAAAACATTTTAAACATTTACAAAAACAACGTGTTAACGATTACACTCCTGCAAAAAATTTACACCAGCAGCAAAGAAGAATACATTTTGCTACTGCTACTGTGTCTGGTTGAGCTCTATGCCACCAGGTGGCTGCACCGTGCAGACCATTCACATTTGCGCTTCTGTTCATCCTATGAAACACGGGCAGGCCATGTCCCCTTTGCACTTGCGTTTGCCCTAATGGCGGACTCGCGAAACGCTATTGCGTTAGTAATCTTCCAGTGTAAAGTGACGGCCACCATCGCGCAAATCCTGGCGCCGATCAGATAGCTGCAGCCCGATGCACTGCAGCCAGTCCGCTCGTCTACTGGCTTGCAGAGGGAAACGATGTCGCAGCTAGACCAGTCGCTGGTCACCAGTCGCTACGTTTGCAGTCCACAATGCAACAAAGTCGAATCATAGCGCTCGCGAAAAGACACACCGACACTGACGGCGGAGCTCTCGTCAAAGACGGAGCACGTTGTAACACAAGCAGGCGACACTTGCTGTGTGCCGGAAGTGCTTAAGTGTACTTAAAAATTGTTCTTGTGCATTCCCTTTATGTTACTTTTTTTAAATAAAAACAAATTAACTAACATTTCAACTATTACGAACATTATTTGTTTACCGTAAAGTAGGAAAAATTATCGATCACGCGCCCTGGTCAGCCAATCGGATAGCTCGCCCCACTGACGTGATATGGGTGATTTGCGTCATATGGGTAGGGGCGGCTTAAAATTCCGCTGCACAGTGTGCTGTGATCGGCAGTGACGTACATTTTTAAAACCTTATAATAAATTACACGCTTTACTCAGAGCACTTAGATGTGTCAATTAATGATCAGAAGGACCTACTCTAACGACTCAGTACGTTTGTAGAAAATGGTCAAAATCGTTTCAGGGTCCCTTTAAAAGGTTGCTGACATAAAATGTTGCGTCTTCTTACGCTTATGTCTGCCGATTCCATAACAGCGTGGTACCAGATTCCTCAAACAAGAAATAATTGATTTTGTATTTTCCTAAAGCCAGAAGCAACACTACTTTCACAGAGTAGAACGTGTTGACAAGGGTGTCTCGTTACATAACAAAAAATCTGCCATTGTATAGTCGCATATTGTCCCATCCTATATGGTCGCCGCGAGTACGTGCCAGGCGATGAGAACGACGCTGAAGTAGCGCGCGAGTGGAAAAACAGAGACGACAACGACGTCGCGTTGACTGCTCTGATAAGGTGTTTCCATACGTCCTCTACACCAGCTTTCCCGTCTTCTACTAGGCTGCGACACTGGTGGAGGTGTGGGGTAGGATTGCCTCATGCTCGGCACCCCTTCACGGAGCCATACCTCGAAAACGGAATCACCTTCGTCCGTCGAAACTCCTGTTCACCGGTACAGTCGCCGCCTGCTAGGCCTGACGCCCGAGTTCAACCCTTTGCACGACCCTGCTGGAACGCATCTACCTACTTCCGCCATGGCTACTGCAACTCCATCGCAGGTGACGCTGCAGAATCCTAAGATACCAGAAAGTTTCCATGGCGACGCTTTTGAAGATGTCCAAGATTGGCTGGACCAATTTGAGCATGTCGCCAGTTATAATGACTCGGGCTCCCAGCAAAAGCTGTCTAATGTCTATTTCGCGCTTCAAGACAGTGCGTGGACGTGGTTTGCGAACCGGGAGAGAAGTTTGACCACATGGGATGCCTTCCGCACCCAGCTGCTAGACACATTCACTAGTACCGACAGAAGAGACACTGCGCAGCGCCTACTCGAATCCCGTATTCAAAAACCAAACAAGAGCGAGCCATGTATGCAGAAGATATGACCCGCCTTTTCCGCAGAGCGGACCCTGAGATGGCCGACGAAAGAAGTTACGCTATCTCTTGCGCGGAGTGAAGGAGGAACTGTTTGCCGGACTCGTGAGGAAACCACCGACGACAGTGGTCGAATTCACCAAGGAGGCTACTGCTATAGAACGGGCACTAAAGCAATGGTACCACCAATATGATTGCGCGAACTCGCCGGTGAATGCTTCAATTCTACCTGAGAGCTACGGCACGTCTCTGTGTGAAGTCATCCGGGAGATTGTGCGAGAGGAGATCCGGCAGCTCGGGATTTCTCCTATGGCACCAGCAGTGGCTTCTGTCGCTGATATCGTTCGGGAGGAAGTTCGACAGGCCTTTTCGTCCCCTGACCGGCAGGCGGTGCCACGACGACTAACCTACGCGGAAGCTGTCTGTCGTCCACCTCCCGCGACTTTGATGCTGCTGACACCGTCGACCACTACGACGCAGCCAGCACCGCCACCCCCGACGCCATATTTTCGCCAGTCAGAGCCACCGCCAGCTATGCCGTATCGCCGCCAGCCGATCACTGCTGTGCATCGGTCTTATGGCGAATCCCCTGCGGGCTACCCGCTTCGAAAGACCGATTTGTGGCGCACCGCTGACTGCCGGCTGCTGTGCTTTCATTGCGGCGAAGCAGGACATGTTTATCGCGCATGCCACTACCGCGCAGCCGGGTATCCAAAGTTTCCCAACTGCAATTACCCTGTGTCTGATGCTGCACGTAGCCGCGACAGAAATTCTAAAAACTTTCGGCCAGAAGGTTCAACGACGCCTCGATCGCGTTCCCCCTCTCCGGCTCGTTACACCCCACCAACCCGTCGCGATTTTTCTGACGCCTCTAGAGGCAGGTCCCCTAGCCCGCGCCGGGGAAACTAGAAGCAGCGACCTCCGGGGGTGAGGTTGCAAACCGTCTAGCTTTCCAAGAGCCCCCATCACCGACGACTGACTACTCTAAAACTCTGACGTCTCCAGCCGCACCCCCTGTAACCAATGCCGTCAGCGCCGATCTTGTCGTTTTCATTGACGGCCACCAAGTGGCCGCTCTCGTCGATACTGGTTCGGATTTTTCGATAAAAAGTCAAAAGCTGGCCGACAGGTTGCGAAAAGTGAAGACGCCGTAGACCGGGCCCAACATCAGAACTGCCGGCGGCCAGTTGATGACGCCAATCGGAAAATGCACAGCCAGGATAGTAATCGCCGGTGAAACCTTCGTCGCCATCCTCGTCATTCTCTTTGAGTGCTGCAAGGAACTTATATTGGGCATGGATTTCTTGAGAGAGTACGATGCAGTGATTAATGTCCGTGACCTCACATTTTCCGTGATTAATGTCCGTGACCTCCGTCACATTTTCTACGAGCTCAGACGACGTCGACCCCGCTTACGTATCGCCGACGACGACGTCACGCTTCCGCCGCGAAGTTGTTCCCTCGTACCTGTTATCTGCGACAACTTGAACTCCGCGACTGGTGTCGCTGAACACCGACGCACTGGTACTGAGTCAAGGCGTTTCCATCGCCAGGGCCGACCCTAATTAACGTACACGACGGACGTGCTGAACTCCTGCTGACGAATTTTACCAGGGAACGTCGACACATTGTTAGAGGCACGGCTGTTGCTTACTTTGACGAATTTACCTCAATACAAGACTGCCTCTCAGTGGAGCACGCGACGGCCACCGTGGCCATGCCTGCCCCTGTGGTTGATATCAGTCCCACCTTGTCACCCGTCGAACGTAACAGCCTTCTTGAGCTCATCGATGAGTTTAAGAGCTGCTTTTCATCTACGTCACGAGTCAGCCAGATGCCGCTCACTAAGCACCGTATTGTCACCGAAGCCGACGCCAGACCAATTCGGCAGAATCCTTATTGTGTGGCACCGAAAGAGCGCGAGGCGATACAAACGCAAGTGAAGACGATGCTTGAGGACGGGGTTATTCGACCATCTAAGAGTCCTTGGGCATCGCCTGTCATGTTGGTGAAAATGACGGTAGCGGTAGAAGGACGGTAGCGTGCGCTTCTGCGTCGACTATCAAAAACTCAACCAGATCACAAAGAAAGACGTTTATCCGCTGCCGCGTATCGACGATTCACTGGACAGGCTACAAACGCACGTTACTTTTCGTCGATGGACTTGAAAGCCGGCGTAGAGGATGTATGGAAACACTTTATCAGAGCAGTCAACGCGATGTCGTTGTTGTCTCTGTTTTTCCACTCGCGCGCTACTTCAGCGTCGTTCTCATCACCTGGCACATACCCGCGGCGACCATATAGGATATAGGAACAACAGGAATACGATGCCCGACACTACAATCTTCGACACAGACCCGTCACGTACAACGTCGGTGACCAGGTGTGGGTCTGGACTCCAATTCGTCGGCGGGGGCTGTCTGAGAAGCTCCTGCGAAGATACTTCGGCCTGTACACAGTTCTGCGCCGCATCAGCGATGTTAATTATGAAGTTGTCCCCGACAGCCATAACTGCTCCAAACGCCGGCGGCATCTGCCCAAGGTTGTGCATGTGCTTCGTATGAAGCCATACATTTCCTCATGACCTCAACATTGCACCATCTGTGCACAGCCTTCGGATGTTGGTGCATTGGGACGATGCCTTTTTTTTCAAAGGGGGGGGGGGGGGGGGCAAATGCCCCATCCTATATGGTCGCCGCGGGTATGTGCCAGGCGATGAGGACGACGCTGAAGTAGCGCGCGAGTGGAAAAACAGAGACAACAACGACGTCGCGTTGACTGCTCTGATAAAGTGTTTCCATACGTCCTCTACGCCGGCTTTCCCGTCTTCTACTAGGCTGCGACAATATCACCACAGAATACCGACACTCATGTTGGTCAACCTGCTAGCAGCCACAGTGAGCCCCACAACGGTTGTGCTGCCAAAAGCTGGGGACATGCACATCGTGTCAGCCGTTCTTCCCACTTTCACTCAGCACCTTCCCACGTGGGACACACCCCACGAGCTTGGTCCTCCGCTGTCACTTCTCTCAGAGGGCACCTGCACCCTGCTCACCCCCATTATCCCGTCACACAAACCTTTCGGCAAGACAATCACAGTATGGTTTCGGCCACTACAGCAGCCTCCGTGTTGATGATTTAGGCGAGTATAATCACCCTTATTTTCTAACATCTTGAGGAGCCATGGTGAACGACGACAGCCGTGCTCCAGATTTCGTTCACGTTTTAACATGTTTTGGCATTGTCACATTAAATGACAGTGCAATTATTGATTTGTTGTGCATTAGGGGAATTGAGGCATCATACCATCACTAAAGTCAAGCTATTTAGCCAAGCAAAAGAAAAAAAAAGTCAAAAATTTTGTGTTAGTACTCTTTTAACCCTTCGAGGGTCGATTTTTTTCGCCATATGCGACCGCCCAGGGTTGATTTTTTTTTATTGCAGATTCCAATTCTTCTTAGGGACTTATTTTGAAAAAAAATTTACCGTAATTTTTCTAGGGTGACCGTAAAGCGAGAAAAAAATATTTTGTGTTGGTATATATCTACTCTTCATCCACGAATAACAACAATAAAAAAGGAAATAAACTTATAAGAATAAAACATTTCATGCATTGTTATATTTCAAGGCTTAGAAAATGCACACACGAGAATATTTCGCAAGACTCAAATGTTCCTGCTCTTACACTATTATGTACATCCGTAGCATAATCGAACTGCATAGGTGCGCATGCTCAAGAAAACTGCGGTTGTGTGCCTGTCAAAAAACCAAACATGTGACAAACTTCCGCTAACCTTCATCTTATCGCCAACTAGAGGCAATTAGTTCTCGCGAATGTAAAAAAAAAAAAAAACCGATTGAAGTGCATGCACGGCGGCATCCTTCCTATGTGCACCCCTGCGAGCACTAAACGAGCAAGAAACAACAAGCGGTCGCCCTTTGAGTGATTAGTAACGAGATGGCTATCAGTTTTGCAAGCACAAGAAGCCGAAACCACCCGCGAAAACAAAACCCAAACCGCCACCCGCCTGCACGTGCGCCAATGTGTCAGCGGTAGCATATAGATGCGCAGGAGCGAACTAGCACTAAAACAAACCGTGCAACGAAAACCGAAAGAGGGAGGTGGGCGAAAAAAATTCCCTGTACATAGTGGCAGCACATGACAGAAAAGAAAAAGTTAGGAAATTGGCCCACTTTTCAAACGTACAGCCGGCGCCATAAATCAACCATCGGCATCGATCATTTTTGGACTTGTTCGCCACAGCGTACATTTACGTCATTGACCCTGAAAGGGTTAAAGGTAGCGATTTTAAGGCAAAATATTAATTTACTGCTAATCAAGATTCCTGCCTTTGACAGGCATTGCATTCTATGATAAAGAAGGGGGGGGGGGGGATCGGCAGAAAAAAATTTTGCTCATTTTTACCTGGGCCACAGCAACGTCAGAAAGGGTTTTGAATAAATAAATGGCTACCAGTACAGTTACTAGACATCTCAAAGCCTGGTTATGGTCTAATATACAGCGCTGGCAAGGTGGGCGAAAGAAGGGCTCAAATCACCCCAACAATGTCAGAAACAGCTCTGAATTACTGCCAGTACACTTATTAGATGCCTCAGTGCTCATAATGAGATAGGAGATGTGTATCCACACATGTATACCATATTTTCTGGTGTTGAATTCACACCTTTGTATAAGACGCACCCCCTACTTTTCCCAACTTTCAAAGAAAAAATTGGTGTATAAGCCCCACCGAGTGTAAGAAGCACTTGAGTATAAGGCGCACTTACTTTAGCTTGGCCAGCATGACAAAACATGATTATGCAGGCTTGTAGACTAATTTAAAAATTTCATATTTTGCCATCTCAGGGCACTAAATTTTCGTAAACAAAATTTTTATGAGATGCAAGTTCTAGCAGAATAACACTTAATCCAACACTCCTCTTATGAGCTGCAGGAAACTGATATTTATTGCATGTCACTCGAATCAATCGAAGGCCTCATCCGCCAATGCACTGTCAACAAGTTCAAGAAATCTGACCGGCAGCATCGCTGGGTTACCGTAACAGCCTCGGCGGCGTGGTGTGCTCGAGCCAAACACAAATAACAATCGTATCACGCATCACATCAGAAATGTGTATAAATGTGAAATGGCCGCCGCCGGAAGCCGGAAGCACTGCAGCTACTGCTGGACTGCCGGTATAGACACCCTAGCCGAGACGTCTCGCATGAGCAACTGATGATAACGATAGCCAAGTGGTGATTTCTTTCTTTAATGGACAGGTGCCACAACGTCTGGTGCCACAATATAACAATAAAAAATTGTGGTGCCTTTTTCTTATTTATTGCTAGAGTCCTGTGGGTCTTCTTTAAAAAGAACCTACGCCATAACAGCAAACCAGTACACGTCACCTCCAAATTCTACAGCTTTCCTCTCGACCACTGTGCTGCAGCGGCTGAGCTGCCCACACGGCAAGCGCTAGGAGCTGGCACTTGCTGCCATGATCGCTCCACTGTTAAAACAGAATGCGATTTCTTTCACAATGCTGCCACGCAGAGTTGCTTGTGCTCATGAAAAAGGATGTGCATACTGGTCATGCCAGCGCGCTCGGTCTTATGCATATGTAAGATACAACATTGTATAAGATGCACCGATAAAAATTTTGGAAAAAAAAAGACATTCGTCTTATACGCTGGAAGATATAATTAAGGAACACACACTATGTCCTGCGACAGTGGCCCCTTTATGCTCTTAACATGCTTCACCGTACAACACGGCTGTATAGCGGCGAAGCTAACATAAGTAAACCCACCATTCTGCAATACTTAGTAGACCTTGGCCTCGCACGCACTTCTCAATGTACAGGCGCCGACAAAAGTGGTATACTCCAGGCAGCGGGAGCCGGAGCAATGGCAAACTAAAGCCCCTCAATTTTTCAGAAGTAGCGCCATTCTTAGATCTTTCCGCCACCCCTCTCACCCTGGCGCATCCTCCTCCACGCCTCCTGTCTCCCCAGCCTCCTACGCTCCCCCATTGGCCAATCTGTGTCACGTGGAAGTAGGCGCCGCGCTTTTGTATATTTTTTTTTTCTTTCCAGAGCGGAGCAGGCACCGCGCTTTTGTATATTTTTTCTTTCCAGCGCGCTCCGACCTCCATTGTTGGGCTTGCGCAACGAAAGTACGGCAGGCGGACTGATGGAATGCGTTAGTGTAATAGAATGTGTTAGGGTCGAGGACTTTATTGCGATGCAGTGCTGCTGCGCCTTCAGTTGCCGCAACAGACACAGCGAGGGCAAAAAGCTTTTTGCTTTGGCATCCGGCGGGCACAACGCAAAAAGAAAAGTGTGGATTCACAGGATCGGGCGGGTTGACTTCGAGGAAGTGGCAAAGAATGCACGGCTTCGTGAAGTAAGTGCCACGGCTCCACACAACCTCTTCTTTTGAGCCTAGTTGACACCTTCCGCTTCGAAAAAGTGTATGTGTTCATGCTCTGCGTGGTTTTTAGCGTGTTGAAGTTGACTTTTTTTTCAAATGTGCTTTCTTTGTTTCATGTAGTTTCGTCTTGCGGCATCTGCAGCTGGCCTGTGACATAGGAGCGACTTTATTCAGGGTGTGTTTTGAGCTCTACCGGAAGTTAGCACATTCTCGACGCTTTTGCAAGGCTCACTATCACTTATGGATGCTGTCTTTTAGCTTTGTATGTACGCCTGCATGTATAGATTTGGTTTGTGGTGATTAACGTTTTTAACATCCTGAAGCGACTAAAGCTATGATTGAGGTCGTAGTGGATCGCTCCAGATAACTTTATCTAGGTCGCCAGGGGATGTTTAACGTGCACTTTCATTGTAGAGTCGTACGTGGGCCGGTAAATTCCTCGTTGACATTTCATAATTCTTGCGGCGCACTAGCGCTGCTTTAGAAGTTGGCGCCTCGGCACGATTGTATTTCTTCAATAAATTTTATTTACTAGTTGTAACAACGTGTCATTATTTTGTACTATTGACGGCGCCTCCAGGGCACCAAAGCTGCAACGGGAGCACCAAAGCTAGAACCAGGGCTGGATGGGGCTTGCCAAAGCCTGTGCATGCCAAGGGAGTATAAGATAGGATGTCCGCTATGGCGGGCAGCCAATTTTTTATGCGAAGACTTTCTGCGCTGTTAGCTTTATTGTAATGTCCCATGCTCTTCAGAGGCCTCCGTTAGCCGTTACATGTGCCCTCCTGGAGCAGTACTTGTAAAAAAGAAACAATCTATCATCCCGATTACCAAAGCACCCCGCAATGAAAAAAGTGGCCCTGTTGCCAGGCATTGCTGACCGCAGACAGTCGGAATCTCTCACGCGCCGGCCGAACAAAAGTATCCTGCAGGTACGTAAATGAGCCTACGAAACCACGTACACATATTTTCACGCTATCAAAACCTGAAACTTTGGTAATTACACGCGTGTTTGAGCACACCGCGTGCTTGCGTAGTGTTTCAGCAATACGAACTCTCAATGTGCACTCACTTTACACCTTAATACGCCTTGAATAATAGTCCTTTTCTCTATTTCTTTCACAATTCCAACAAGACATTTTTAAGGCCAGTTACCGACTGATGAAGCAACGTCTGTATTGAAAAAACTGCTCCGCAGGGCTCGAACAAGCTTTCCCGCGTAGTTCTTCCCATAGCGTGTTAGCCGTCATCTGCTACGGCAGGTCCAACATCGGCGGCACCACCGTCGAGGCCGCGCCAAGTGGAGGAGGAGGGAAGTGAATGACACTACTTGGGGAGATTGAGGGGCTTTAAGGCAAACTGCATCGCAACGCCATCTACAGGCAGCACTTGGGGATCAAGACAGCGAATGGGTGCCCTTTATTATCTGCAGGCATGTCGCTTGACTCGTGTCAATGTTTCGTGCTTCAGCTCGCCAAAATGCTGAGCAATGTTGCTGCTCTGGCTCCCGCTGCGTGGAGTATACCACATTTGTCGGCGCCTGTACATCTCGATCTGAATTGAAGTGAGCCCACACAGCCCACACTGCCCCCACACTTAAATGTAAATCTGGCTTCGGCAAGCTACCTAGCGCATAATAGTAATTACAATGCAGCTCTATGACATGTCCTTGTTTTTCCAGCAGTGTCGCTGAGCAGTTTTCGGGGAGATTTATGGTCATGTCCATACAATCGGGAGGACTGATTGGAATTTGGGAGTCTCCCGGAAAAATCGAGAGAGCTGCCAGGTATGCAAATACTCAAGAAAAGTGGACGTGAGGAATACTGGTACAGTCAGTAGCTTATTTGGTAAAGCAGCCATGGGATGCAGAGGTTGGAGGTCCAACTCCCACCTGTGGCAAGTTATTTTTTCACCAACATTAGGACTGAAAGGCAGGCTAGTTGGTTTGACTTCACTGTGGAAAGTTTTGGACACACTGAACGAAGACAACAAGGTCTTTGTGTGCTTTTCTTGTTGTCTTCGTTCAGTGTGCGCAAAACTTTCCACAATGGTGTCACCAACATGAATTTACCTTTTCCTCAATCTTTGTGCATAACTTCCCTTATGCTTCCTCTGGCTTCATTATCCGTTTCTTTCATCTATTGTAGTGGCTAACAAAAATATCAAGTGCCTCGGATCGCATTATGTCACTCATAAGGGAGGGGACAGCAGCATAGTAGAAGTGATGAAATGTTTATTGCGTATTTCCCTTTTGCTAGTGTGCCATCCCATCCACGGTGCTGCCAGCAAGAATTACCAACTTTGTCCAAATATCCACCCTATTACGGTTTCACACTAGCGAGCAGTTCGAGTTTGAAGTGGCAGTATTTTATTTTCCCTCACCCCTCTCTACCCTCCTAATGGAAGAATTCAGTGGAATTGATGCTGTCAGAATATTATGTTCCTTTTATACCCCTCTGCTTATTCATATTTATTTAAATTGTTATACAGGCTTTTTTATTTGTCCTTCCTCCTTGGACGTTATAAAATGTGCAGTACCCTAAATTTCAAAATGTTATAGTAATACTATATAAGTATAGCTCTCCAAACTGGAGGCAATGCAATCCATGAAGCCTAGGTCCCACAGTGGTGGTACACTCCCTCTGGCACGTAAAGGATGAGCTGCTACACCACGCTTCATAAACAGCAGACAATGCAAGTAAGATAGGCAGACCTCTCTTGCTGCTTGCATTCACAACCAAAAAATAGTGCGTCACGTGTGAAAGACAGATGTTTACATGTTTCATAATTTATTGTAACCTTAGGTCTCATACCTTTATGTTGCAAAATATGACGTAATTATACGTGGGAGGCGTCACAGATCTAAACCTATTTACCACCAAACAAGCCAAGCCGAGTGACACGGCGACTATTGAACGCGTGCAGACTGTTTGCACATCCAGCATGCAGCGGTGTGTCTCTTCACCGTATAGATACTGTGCGACCGGAGCTGCTACTCCTTTTGCACGTAATCTTGCTGATAACACTACTGGCAGCCAGTGAAGTGTGCAAAGAGCACTCGCATCATGGTTTGTGTATCAGATTGGTGAATACTGTGCTACAGAGCAGTGATCCTCGCCAATGCCAAACGTTCCCAAGGCTCCAAAGCATGCACGAAACGTTTCATCGCTTTGCTAGTGTTTTTCTCTGACTTACGGATTGATCTCTACTTTTGGAAATTAAATTAACCGCACTTTCGATTTTTCCCAATCCTTCAACATTGTCGTTATCGTCAACGATTACATGGGTGTGATGTCGCAGTCACTGCAGTGTCGATTTGCATTTCTCTGAGCAGCCATTGCCGAGGGCGATGCCAATAAGGCTGGCACATTTGGAACTACTACAACCACCCAGAAAGATCTGCAAGTGATGATGATGGCTGCATTAGAGGTGCGCATATTTCCGGGCTTGGCAAGCTGCAAATGTCAGCATTATTTCGAGTTAAAGGTTCATACTTTTAGATGCTACTAGGACAGAAAAAAAGATAAAATATCACTCGTTATTTTGAAGCATTCGGTGTTCTAAGTTAGTAATAGTACTAAAACATTCTTTACATAGAAACAATAGGTCTTTAGCTGGTGATTTTTCGTATGTTTGGCAATTTGAAAAAAATTGTTCAGGGGGGACGTGGCTTTTGAAATGAACTTCCTTATTTCTTCAGGGATATTGATGAAAATTGGCAATGTTTTTGGCAATGTTTCTATGATTTTTACATAAAAACTTCGAAAGTTATATTTCAACAACTTTATTATTTACAAATGGTTTCCCCCTTAGGCCTTGTTCCAAGCCTGAACAACTTACAGAATGTATTAGAAGACTCATTCAAAGCACTGTATGGCCTAATATGAATCATTGAGGATGTGGCATTCTCAGATTTTTTTATTGACAACATTATTATTTACTTATTTTTTTGTTATCACTTCTTTATGAGGTGCCTGCACAACAGGCATATAAACTGTGAAAAACTAGTTGTATCAATAGTTGAGAAAGGTCATCCTGCTATCACTAGTTGAGAAAAAGTTATACTGCAAAAACAAGGATATGTCACACTCTGAACTGTGCTTCAAAGAACATACCGTACTTATTCGAATCTAGGCCGATAGTTCTTTTAAATAATCATGTATGTACCAAACTCTAGGGTCGGCTTAGATTCGAGAATGTTAAAAAATGTGCCAGTTTGTAAAATGAAATTGATAAATATGGAGCACAGCTAGAGCCATCAAGAAAGGTCAGTACTGCAGCCGCTACTAGCCATGCCAGTAGCCAACGAGATCGCTATTTTGACCTGTGTTGTATCGGCGTGCAGCACGGCGTTATCGTAATGGAACCAAACAGGCCATGCCACAAACGAAAAGTTGTGCTAGCCGCAGAGACATCGTGAAATGTTCCAAGCCGGGCGGGACTTCAGCATCAATGAGAAAAATGTCCGTCGTTGGAGGGAGCAACGGAAGACGCCTTTTACGTTTGCCCTAACCAGGAAATGACAGTGATAAGGATGATAAGTGCGCAACAAACAAGAGCTGTTCACCGAGATTGCACTGTGCTTTGACGTGTATGAGCCGAGCCGCGCTGTCTGCGCATGTGTGGGCGCGGACGCGAGCTTGTGCACGTCCACAAACAAGCGTACCAGGCTAGCAGCGATGATGATGTAGTGAGCTCGGCTCGTTCATATTAAATAAATGCTGTTTTCATTTTGTGAACGCTGTCCTCACTTTTTTGTTTGACTTACTTTTTAGGTCAGTCTTAAACATTTTTTCTGGTTTCGGGCATTCGGGAATTGGCTTAGGATGTGGGCTGGCCTAGATTCAAGTAAATACGGTAGTAAGAGAAAATAAATAAAAAGGAATTGAAATAGACCTAGCAGTCGCAAAGAAATCAGCGAGACAAGCTCAGCAGGAGACAAGAAAATGTTCTGAGAAAATGGCTTTCCAAGTTGAACCTCAGATTTTACTTTATTAAGAGGCACCAGGGTGGCACACAATGTCTTAACAAATGCCAGGCATTTGGTGTGTTCTGCCTTTTGCCCGAAGGGCCTTGCTTGCCTTTCTTTCCCCAAGACACCCTTCTCCACTGCACTGTGAAAAGCATGTTGCATACCTGCCAACCAGGCGAGATCAAAAAATTGGAGGACGCTTAAGCTTCGCCTTCAAGAGTGGAACGCGACAGCGTTCCCGTCGACTCGCCAAGGGGTGTAAGACAATGGGCTACGGCGCAGCGACTACGTGCCCCGCATCGGACGCGGTGAGCGTCGAGCAACGCAGCGTTCGGCGCGACAACGAAATGTGCGCCTGAGCAAGCGACGCACGCCTGAGCCTTAGAAACAGCCCGTTTCTAAGGCAACACCGCGTTCACTAGAGGCGCTTTTGTACCGCTTTGAAGCATCGAACTCGTTGCTCAGTGGTAACGTCTCCGTCTCACACTCCGGAGACCCTGGTTCGATTCCCACCCAGCCCATCTTGCAAGTTGTTTTTTATTCATGAAGTGCCTGCTGGGATTTATCGCTCACGGGCAACGCCGCCGACACCGACGCCGACGACACCGGCTTTTCTGCGACACGAGCTCCTTAACGCGTTAAAATCGGTAAACTTTATTCGCGCCAAAAGGCGGGGGTTCAAACTTTCAGGCAGTGTTCGATTAGTCCTTTTGCAGGACCTTGCAGTAGCAGTCTTTGCTCACTTCAAAAATTTGTCAGAGTAGCTTTGCTCAAAACATGGTCCAGATTGACGGCCCTTCACTAGCAGCAGGCAGGTATTGGAGGGTTGTGTTGCACATTGATGAGCGGAACTCAGTCCTAGTTTTTCGCGCCGTGCTAAAAATTTTCTCACACTCTGCATTGATATGTGGTATCATGAGTAAATCCAGCATCACCTTAACAACTCGGTGAAACACGTCTTCCATCAGTGTTGTTCATTTTTCCAACCATAGATCACTGCACGTCCCACCTTTCTTCATTCAGAATGTCCTCTGGAAGAATGTACGCCTGTAGAGTGGCAAACTCAGCTTCGAGAGCATCTAAAGCGTCTTTAGGAGATTCATTGGAATCTAGGGGCAGCAGCTGAGGGAAACTCTGAATAAAGAAACGAAGACTTGAAAGCAATGTCTGTGAAATAAATTTCAGGTTGGCCACCTCCACATTCTTCAGAATTGCATTTCACCAAAGTTACGTCTACATCCATAGCGCTTCGCATTGTCGCATTTAGGAAACATTTTCCTTAGAAGAGGCCCAAAGTGGTCGCTGACACTAAGGGGTAGGTTGTGTTTGACGAGGAATCGCGTAAACAGGCACTCCACACGTATGACACTGTCGTTGCACTTGTTCCGGAGCAAGTTCACTATGTTGCCTAGCTGCTCAGCGGTGCGAACATAGCTTTGATGCTTCGCCGTGGAAATGTGCAGTTTCAATTCGCCTTTGACACTGCGAGACACGCTGACGTCGCATCCACACGTTGTACAAAATGCAAGCTGTTCTCCTTTTCTTGATGTCAAAAAGCACAGAAATTCACAAGTATTACATCGCAAAAATTTCTGCAAATACCTTTTCTTGGGCTTTGATAGTGCCATGGCATCAAGCACACGAGGATTCTAACTTTACACGGTGCACCGCACACACACAGCCTAGCCAACACTAATCCATACACACAAGCAGCAGTAACAAGATGTACCATGGAGGAAGGCATACATGAAATGCAAGAGCTACACTGGCTCTGGCTTTGGTCGGCTTACTAGGCACCGTAGTCGGCTGCTTAGTCGATGATACTGATGGCGCTAGTGCGGCCGTTGTTAGTGATGCTGACAATTACGAGGTGGCTGTAGATTCCGCGGTGCCGGTTTCGCAAAAACCATTATTGCGCGAACAGAGACCACTTTTCGGAAGATATAAGACAGTGATCATACAATCGGAAAGTTGAGTAAAAAATCGGGAGTCTCCCAGGAGAATCGGGAGGGTTGGCAGGTATGATGTTGGCTCACCTAATGTCGCACAAGGTCCCGCGAAAGCACAGTGGGTCCCAGAATAATGCCTCTGTCGCATTCTATGGTGCATTATTGTCTTTTTGTGGCAATAACCAGATGGCTAAGTGAAGGCTTTCAGCAGTATTTTGAATTCTGTTTCCTAGACGACTCAGGAGGTAGCTGCACACACGAAAGGCACTGGTACACAGGCAGCAATGCAGCTGAAGCATGCATGCCTTGCAAGACAGCACTTATGTGGAGGTTTACCCTGTGCTTTTTTGTGGCCTAGTGTTTACACCAGCTACCATATTTTAAAGGCATTGCATTGTGCAAGCTTTTTTTCCTTTGAACCTCATAAGAACCTGGAGAGCTTACAAAATGCAATGGAAGGATTGTTCCATTGCAAGGTTGTGAACATAGCCAAGCGTGACATTCATCTTAAGTCTTCATGTTCTTTTTTCTTTCAAGCAAAAATTTTCGCTTGTCATTTCTTTTTGTTACCTTCACATCTGACACACATTTTGGGTGTGAATGAATAGAAATCTTCAAGCAGGCAATGCCAGATTGTCCTGACCTGAACTGTAGCTCAAGGATTGTGACAAAGAAAAATAAATAAAATAAAATTCCGATGCATGACATGCTTAGCCATGCATTCCTAGAGTCTGAGCACAATGTACTTGATCGTGGAGTCTGAGGAGTTGGCGTGCGATATACTTGGCTGCGTTTCCAAGGGGTATGCAGAGGATATGAATGGTCGCAGGTCTGAGGAATCAGCGCGCGATGTACTTGACAGCTGAGTCCAAGACGCTGATGCTTGAAAGGCTCAGCCGTGGGTCCGAGCATTGCATGCGCGATCTGCTTGGTCGTGAAGTCTGAAGAACCGATGACCCAAAGGCTCGGCCAGCTGTCCAAGGATTCTGCACGCAAATTGCTCGGTTGCAAAGCGTGCGTCCCCAATGCCCAGAACGCCTAGGCACAGGTCTAAAGCTGGAATCGCATGGCGCGTTTTCCGCGAACGAAAACATGAGGCGCGGCGAACGCCCGGGTTGCCGTCGACGCGCAAAAAAGGGAGCGGCGCTTTCCCGTTGCGTTTTCCGGGTTGCCAGACAACATAACCCCAAACAACATGAATTGTCTCTGTTACCGCATATATAATATGCTCTTAAACTTATAGAACACTACAATAAAAATAATCTTAGTGTAATTAGACAGCGACATTTTTTTTTAGAAGTGTATTTGTAAAGCTTAATTTCAAGCAGCAAGACTGTGTGCGAAACTGCGACTATGTACCTTCGCATGCTGAGAGGCCGCTGCTTGTTTAATTCACATAGAAAATGGAGTGTCGGCCGCTTACTACAGAGCAGAAGAGGAGATTGCTACTATTAAGGGGGGACACGGCTCTTCGCGGCAAAAAAATCGCGAAAAAAGTCGATTTTTTGGAAATTAAATTTTCGATATCTACAGCTAATATTCCTTTAATTCACCAAGTTTCGAATCTCAGGGACGAGTATTTCGTCTGCTATATCAATTTATAACATCACTGTGAGCTGAATTCCACGCAATAACAGTCCTTTTTATCGCGGTGCGTACCTCTTTTTCTATGTGCGTGATCGCAGCCATCTTGGTCTCGTTGGAAAGAGGAGCCTTCCTTCTTTAATTTCCCGCCAAAAGTGACTCTGTCGGTACGCCAGTGACGTTGAAATCCGGGGAGTAAAAAAAAGCCTGAACCCGCGATCCGATTCATTGACTAGTGCACATGACCAAAAACACGTGCTGTGGTTGGCTGCGCCACAAGGTTCCCATCGTCTGCTCCACTCCGCAGGCGATGCGACGGCGCGTCTCGTAGGTTTGTTGGCACATGCCTAACGATGTCCGATCCACCGGGGAAGTTTGCCACGAGGCACAAGTTAGGCAAAAAGAAGAAGCGATCAGCTTATAACTTTCAAAAGTGCTCCATTCCTTCTGAAAGCATAGAGAATAGCTCGCCCCCAACCGCAAATGATGCCGAAACCGCGGACGATGCCGAAGTAGGCCTAGCCAGCTCACAAATGAGTGAAATCGTTACGGACAGTGCTCGCGTTTGGCGTGACACTGCAATGTTGCAGTGTGCAGATTTGTTGCAGAGGGGGATGAATGCTTAAAGAAACTTAAAGTTCTTGCGTCAACGCCAGCAACAAAGCAGGTGTTGGATTTGCTCACTCACGTCGACGGCGTTGCAGCCGCACCAGTCGACGCCGAGGCAGGCTTCGCTATCCTGAGTAGGACTCCGTGAACGCACTGATGTCGTTTGTCAAGTGCAAGGTGTGCGGCGGCAGCGTCGCAGTAGGCAAAAGCGAACGGTAATCTGGCCTCGACATAAAGATCGTTATTACGTGCGCGTGTTGCGGCGATATCGCGTCGGCGTGGTGCTCGACCCGCGTGAACGACAACCTTGCTGCGTGCGCGATGCAAGCCACCGGGAATCGGCGAACGGCGCTAAACGATGTTTTTGCTGCATTTGGGTGGCCGTGGTCAGAGCGACTACATTCCTGGTGGCTTTTAGCCACTTTCACTGCAAAAAGTGCAAAATTATTTCTGTACTTTTGTTTAAAAGTGAATGTATTCATTTTTTCTCGTTTTCTCAACACACTTTCTCAAACACTTTGGCTTGTTGCTGATTTGCCACAGCACTATCTCTGTCTTCAAAGCAGATAGAGCCATAATTTTTGCTGTGGCTTGTAGCTGAGTATGCAAAGTACATAATGGTAGGGTCAGATTTTGGAATTTATGCTTCAAAAATTTTCAATTCTGCTTTAGATCAGACAGTAGGGTAGCCACAATTCGAACAGTAAAGATTGAATTGCTATAAAATTACTAATATTTGATATATCGAAATAGTATTCCTACCATTGTGTTCCTTATGTTTTCTAGGACCCAGGCATGTGCCTATATGAATTTCGTAGCCCATTTGTTTCCCTATTGTTTCTGCAAATTATGAACAATGAATTTCATTTATCTTCAGAACTAAATGGCCTATGAATATTGATGGAAAACATCATGAATATTATTTGAATAACAGTGTCCCCCCTTAACGGGGATGCTGAGGGCATCTGCTATACCGTCTACGCTGAAGGTATCTGCTATGGCTCGCCAAGCCTGGTCACGTTTGATGTTGTTCTTGTAACTGCTGTCGCATACGTCCCACAGGTCGCAACGCTTCTCCACTTCAGTTATTAGGGCCTCGTTGAAGGTTGCTTTGTCCATTTGTGGGGCTTCTCCTCCCGTGCTCTTGGGACAAAGGAACGACAACACAGTAGTGCAAACAATCACAAGGGCATTTATTGCACCTTTCATAGATCAATGCCTGCTAGCCGAGTTGCTATCCACAAGACATGTCGATGGGCGCGCGACAAATCTAGAAGTCCGACTCATAGCGACCGAATAACGAGCGAATATGTTCGCCCCATGCTGGATCCCAACGCCTGGTCGTTCACGCGTACGGTCACGCGAACAGTGGCGCGTTCGAAGGCGGCCACGCGAGACGGTCTCGCAGAAGCATGGATCGGCGCCCGCACGGGACGTCCGCGGCGCTCGCCGGCCCGCAACCCCAGAGGAAGCGCCGCAACCCAAGAGGAAACCCCTCCGCCTGTAGGCAGCGTTAGCAGCGCAACACTAGCGCCATCTCTCGCACTGCGCTTCAACCACTCCGACCGCCGCGGGCGCCAGGCCACGTGGCGAAGCCGCACTGCGGGAGACGGGAGCTATGCAGGAAAACAAGACAGGGGACGCGTGAGAGTCACGCATCCCCACATATTTTAGGCGAACACAATGCGTGAACCAACACGATGCGCAAACGAAATCACGGTACCATGTGCTTTCTTTGACGCACGCGCCAGTTTTGCTGAGAAAACAAAAACTGCGCCAAAGAGGTTCCGTCGAGATGCGCAGAGAGCACGGCCATCTGGTGGCAAAACCAAAAACCAAAATGCCACGTGACCAAATGCCATGTGACTTACCTTAACTCTGATTGGCATACGCACCACGCGATGCATTCTTTTTTCTACTCTGAGTAGCAGCACGCGGAGGCGCGATTTTTTGATGGATCATGCTGGACACGCGTCAAAATGACGCGGGCGTCCCAACATCCATGCATCAATCGCGCCTGAAATCACACCATGCCATTCCGCCTTGAGACGTCCAGAAACGGAGGGATCGGTCATGCTTGTGCAATGCTTGCGTCGCATCCATTTCGACCATCTCCAAGGTCACGTTGGCAGAGACAGTCGAGAGCTTGCGAGGTGCAAAGAGAAGATGACACCCCTACAAAGCAAGCGCCAGACCAATGGGGAAGTGAGCTAAAGGCGCGTGACGAATGCAGCCAATCTGAAACTTCCAAATAACCTTCCATCATTTGCTTTTTGTGCACTTGTCTCTGTGTGGAGGAGACAGGTGAAGCAACAGAAAATTTGAAGATGAAGAAGCGCGCTTTCTGATTAGACCAAGATGGCAGCGCTTAGTTGCGCAGTTCCAAAAATGTTATGGCTTCTTTTCATAATTTCCACAAAACCTTCGCTGATACAACAAAATTTTAGAGCATTTTTACATGTTTTCCGTAAAGATATTTTGTAACCAGACAGAAAATGTTATTATAGAAACCAAAAATTCAATCTCAAGACAATCCATTTGTTGGCCATTTCTTTCGGTCCCTCCTTAACATGAAGTTCATAGCGACGAGATATCACTGTAGTTATAATATACATAAAGCAGTGATTACATAGAAAGTGTTGCAGATCACATTGCAAGGCATGAGGAGTGAAAATTCTATGGCTGCACTACTCGTGTAGCTTCCGCAGCATTGGACTGCCAAGTATGAAACAAAGTCCAGTGAAGAGACTCAGGTGAGCAGTCACCCTCCGGCAGTACCTGTAGACAAGTGCCAGGATGTTGAGCATGGTGGCCACGTCTGGGTGGTCATGGCCGCTGGTCTTCTCCAGGTCCTCGAGGGCTTGCTTGCACAGGGGCACAGCTACTTCGTAGCGCCCCTGCGACGCATACTGGATCACCAGGTTGTGCAGCGTCCTCAGCCGAGCTGGGATCTCGTAACCTGCCGAGCCCCCGCCTCCGGAGGTCCCCATGGGGCCCATGCCAACACCACCTCCGGGTGGAGACAGGGCATCCTGATTGTTTTCCTCGTCATCGGGGAAGCCCAGGTCTAGGGGAGGGTCACCCTCACGTTTCTCACCTGCGTACAAGGATGACACAAAAAACTTTCACAAAAGAATCCACAAAAAACTTTCACAAGGGCTCGTACACACTGGTGACTCGCAGAGGTCATGCAACCAAGCTGGTCACAAAGCTAGCAGTTGCAAATAGTCACAAATGATCACCTTGGTCATACAGCTACAGAATGAATCAGATGGGCAGGACTAGGACATTTGCATATACTGACACTGATAGCAGTACGAGTAGACGTAAACGGCATCAATCACAGGACATTTTGGCAAGGCGACTGGCAAGTAGTGTTTGCCAGTGTGAACATCAGTAGTTGCGAGTCAGTCCTAAAGTCGCTAGTTTAGTCGTTTGTGTGACCTCTGTAAATTGCTGGTGTGAACCGATAGTGCAAGGCTGTGCAACATGCAAGCTTGAGATAGTTATAGTGTTAATTCATTGCTGCATTGCAACACATCACTGTCCCGGCATTATAAGATAATAAAAGTGCTCTTACACCTTTCAGTGTCTGGTTTTTTCCAAGGTGACGCACTCCAGCATCATATTTTTTTTCTCGGATATTATAAATCGAGAACAATGGTTTATGTTTGCTTGTTCAAAAGGATGAAAATGATACAGATAATGGCAAATGCTGTTTTGGTATGGCCGTCCCATCACTATATGACGGGGCAATTGCCAAGTCTGCTCCTTTTAATGTTTGGAAAGCTAATATTTGTACTCATTAGTTAGTAAAGAAAAGTGTTCTCATCACACCAATGCTGGTGAAATACCAATGCAAGAATCATTGCAAACATAACTAAAATTCACCATGTATTTGACTGCAGACAAAACTGTGGACATGGAAACATGCATAAAATAAGTGCATGTGAATGAGATTTACGCGGAGAGGTAGGTTTAATTCATTAATTAACAGTAAAGATTCCTTCAACAACCTTCTTTATGGACATAGTACTTGGACTTTTCAAAATATTTACCAGAGTGCATGCTTCTTCGTGCATACCATCAGGATGCATTCAATCTATGAACATATGCACGCTATGTGAAGCTACGTATGTGCAGTTGCTGTTGCAATCGCTGCCCCAGATGCAGAAATGAAACATATGAAGCGTTCTAAGCAGAGAGACCAGAACTTGAGCATACCAAGAGACAGTGTTTACAATAAATAGCAAGAATGAAAGCAGGCACAATATCGCTTCTATGGTGGTATTCCAACCTGCCCCGTTTCGCAGTCAACGAACGTCAGCTACTGGCCGTTTCCCTTTTGCGTCGATGGCTTCGGATAGCACAGCCAGCAAAGCGAGCGGAGCCCGTAGAGCAGGCATCACTGGCATTTTGTGTTGTGTGCGTGCAAGTCTCGGAGGCCATGCTTCGGTTGCAGTTGATGCCCATGCGGTGGCACTCCAAAAATAGTCGTTCCGTCAAAAAACCTATATTTTGTTATTATTCCTGCAAGTTCTACTTGACTTTTTGATGCAATGCACAGCAACTGAAGCAAGTACAGTGAAACCTTGTTAAACCGTAGTTGGCCAGAGCTTGGAAAAAGTATGTACTAAATGGTAGTATTGCTTAACCGAAATAGCATGAGATTGCCCACTTACCTGTCAAAAATGGAAGAGAGAGTGTGATGAAAGGGAAAAAAACATGCAGTATTTATTTACTTCGCGCGACAAAAGTGTTATTTTCGTTTGATGCCGCGGCAGCCTAGCAGCGACGACAGCGGCCTCAAACTTGCTGAATCTGCGAGCCAGCTTTTCAACCAGCCCCCTCTTCTCGGCAAACACTCACATTGCAGATTCCAATGCTACCGCATGGGCGCGGTAGCGTTGCAGAAGTTGCGGGGCACCTTTTCATTGCGGGGTGCTGTTCTCAGCGTGCCGATTGCATTTCTGAGGCTCATGTAACGCGCAGCTTCTGCCACTGTCAGGCCTGAATCGCCCGTGCTGTCGCTTTCTGTGTCGTCCTCATCACTGTCACTAGTCGACACTTCGGCAACGACAGAGGCAACGATGGGCAAAAGTCGAACCTCGTAGCCGACACCTCTTTGCGGTCACAGCAATGCTGCCAAGCAATTTCTTTGCATTCCAAATGCCAGACACCGTAGTCAACAGCAGATCCCTGTCGCGTGTCAGCGCTGAATTGTTCGTGTCACGTTCGACACCATGAACAATGTCTAATTTTTCTTCTATGTTTAGCAGCACCCGACGCCTTTTTTATCCGAGCTTCGGCATGACGCGAGTGCTCGCTTACATGAAGCCACAACGCTCTCTTGGACGGCGTCGAAATCATGTTGATGCTGATGTGGCTTCCCACACAAATGCACAGGGCGCTTGGAGACCGTTGTTCAGATCACCGAGGCTTGTTGTTCTGCCGGGCCGCCCGATGGAGACGAAGCACCGCCGTGTTTGCGTGACGAAAAGCGGAAACACTACGTGTTAACCGATACGTACGCAATAAGCTGGTACGGTTTATGCATATACAAAGCACATTATGTTCAATGGCCACTGAATTGGGGATTTGACTTTACTACTTTTAAGACGAAACTACCATTTAAGCGGGTACGGCTTAACGAGGTTTTACTGTACGCAGCAGTATCAAGAACTGAAACATCAACGCATGAAGTATTAAAGAAAAGAGAAAAACACTACTGCTTTCTAGGATTCGATACCCGATTTTTCCCGTGGGAAGCAGACTTTCTACCTCTGCACCACGCCGCGTGTGTGCTACCAGTTGCAGTGCCCCAAACGGCCTTACGCTCGTTTGCCTCTCCTTTCAATGCAATGAAAGTGCAACCGTTCCGGATACTCTCCATGTTCTGGTACACTCTACCGCAACTGAAGAGGCTGAACTGCTGCCTACAACAACGCCCTCAAATGCAGAAATCACTGATGACCTGATAGGCTGCGGTGTGCCCATTCCTGCCAGCGTTACATTTGAAGACTTTGCACGCATCGACAGCACGGTTTCGTCGTGCGCCGAGGTGAACGATTCCGAAATAATTGAGCAGGTTCTCCCACCGTCAAACAGCGACTGTGACTTGGACGACGATGTGCCGTGTAGATCACATTCGTCACATGCGGATCTGACTTGAGCCTTTCCTCTCCTTGCATCGGCACACAGTGAAGCTAAAAGCTGGCAGAAATGCAGGCCCACTTGGTCGCACATAAGCGGAAGCCCTGCAGCAACGCATCAAACACTTGTTCCTTGCATAGGGGCCTTACAACGTAAATAGAGTGATCTCTCTTGGTAACATTCGTTTTTTCGGACACTCGATAGTTCGGACTTATGTATACCCCGTGGAGTCTGAATTATCAATCGTCAACTGTAAATTTCTTACACAGTTATTGTTTGTTTGTTTGTGTTTTTAATTGTTGTTGTTATAACTGACAATACAAAACCCTGCTCACAATTCTTTTTTTTTTGTGTGTAATGTTATAACTGGCTCCCCGTTTTAAGTCACCTAGGAGTTTGTATGGCTGCAGCGGTGAAAGAGAATGGTATGGTCCAGCAACACACTCAGCGTGGGAGCTCCGAAGCAACCGTATTACCAAGGCACCGGGGTGAGAATGCACAGGCATCTTTGGTGATAAATCATCACTAAAAGCAGTCAGCCAACAGACCCCAAACACTTCCAATGAAGACTGTGAGGGCTCACTTACACAGCTTCGCTGTCTTTTATGTATTAGTTGCTCAGACTGGCACACACCTGTGAAGGGTTTGTGGTATCATAGCAGGCTGATTTGCTAGTGCACCAGAAATGATTTTTTTTCTTCACGGTTTCTCTATCAAACTTCTACCTGCGCTGGATAGCAGCATAGCATTTCAATGAAGTGCCACATTGTGCACATGAACTACAACTCACTCTGAGACTTCTGCGACTCGTCACCCTGGGCAGCCGAGGAGGAGGCCACAGACGTGGTGGATGCCGACAGGTCGTCGTACTTTTTGAGCGAGTTGACAAACTGCAGCTGCTTGTTGTCTTCCTCGAGCTGGGCGACCGCCTGCTCCGAGGCCTGCAGTTTCTGCTGCGTGTTGGCCAGCTCGTCACGCAGCCACGCGTTCTCTTGGCACAGGCGGCGCACCTGGGCGCGGAGCTTCTGCTTCTCCGCTTCCACTGCCTGCGGCCATGGACAGAAGGCACGCAGCGTGAGACACCACACGCAAAGCTTCATTTCCGAAGCTTGCTTCAACATGAAAAACCAGTTGCAACAAAATTTTTGGATGCATAAGGGGCCCTAGTTTCACAAGGCATAGATACAGAGCAGCCTGCGTGCAAAATTTTACATCTGGGATGTGACTTGACAGATGCGTCACCAAAACCGAAAAAAAAAAAGGACATCTGTGATACCAAAATTCGAAAAACATTCGGGCAGAACTCATCTACATGACTATTGAAGTGTGCAAATAGCCTTAGTGTGTGATGCATGTGGCGCATACTGCAGCCGAGCTCCTATTTCACCGTTTCCCAAGGACACGCTATGCCTTTTGGCACTACCGCCGTGAAGTCCAAGCATAGCCAGTGGCATACACCAACAGGAATGGCCTACATTTCAATGGGGTAGCTTGACAGCCAGATAGCAGGAAAGGAAACTGGGCTGACAATGCCAAGACTTCAATTTGCAATTTAAAGAAGTTTCAATAGCTTCAAAGTATGCTTCAATAGCATATAATATTTAGTTATAACCATCACAAAAGTGAAATTTCTACCAAGATGAACCTGTACCAACTAGTCAACAAGACCAATTCATGATAATGGCATTTTACACAGTGTTCCATGGTGCAATTACCTTTAGTCATGACAGAGTCAGTCCTGGTAACACTCAATTGAATAGTTTATTTGTCACAGTGGGGAAAAAGAAAAATCAAAACCTTAAAGAGGTCATTGGCTTGCTAAAAATGCTTCCTCGGCAGCTATAACCTACAAAGCTATATGTTCATGTCTATGAAATGAACATGACTGAAATTTAACCTGGTCATAAATGGAGCCCATGGCATCCAGGCCAGGATAAGCCCACATTCACATTGCAGTTTTGATTCACATTTGATTGCAGTAATACAATGCCAGCGTAATGTTGCTGTTTGCCATTATCCCGACAGCCAAACAGGCAGTGCTTGCACGCTCCCGCTGCTCCTGACAGAACGACATAGCAGGTGTCTGGCATGGCAAAAGTATGCTATAGCACAGCGCAACACTAACAGCAATCTCCCCTGCGACAGCATGCCTCTGGCTTCAAAGCGTGGGTACGGGCAAGCCATTTGGCAATGCGTCAATGGGCGCAGCACAGTCTGGTTTCGTTCAAGTGGGAAAGGTTGGACAGCAGCCCTCGCTTGCCATAAGAAGCAGACTTCAGACGGCACTTTATTATAGCAGGTGTTATCAGGCATGAAAAACAAGTATATCGTTAATGATGCAGCTTGAGTAGACGAGCTCGTCTTGCGAACTTTAAGCGTCCATCCGTTGGTCGCGCAGCAGTGCTTCACCGGTAGAAATCACACTGCCACTGATTCACTCCCCAGCAGGAAAATAGTGCCATTATTCTGGGAAACAGTCACTCGTTTGATGCCGGCCCCCGGCACATGCCTAGGCGCCATGCTGCTAGTGTAGCATAATTAGCACCAGGATGTGCAAAACAGATCATTTAAAGCACGGAAAGCTGCTCGGTAGCGACAATACTGCTCAACTGTGGTAGTATGCACTAACAAAACCCTATAAGAAATAATGAATACAAAATATAGGTGTTGTGCATCTGTTTTAGTCCGAGTGAGTGCGAGCGATTGCAACAATGCCATTTGTAGGTCAGTGATGTAGGCAGATATGGCAAAACTGATAGTAGTTATTCAGCAGTAAAATTTGTCACATTCTTGTTACTTGCCAGCTGTCTTACCATGACTCTTGCGACAAAACAAACGGCAATGGTCAAGAAATACAGACGCAGCAGTTTCACGAGTGACATGCTCCTTTATACAATGGTGCCATAATGGCCTGTTATTTCGAAATCAATACGATTCATTGAGCCCTAAACTCCATTTGTTTTGTGCTGTTCTCAAAATAAGAACAATTATTATTACACTTGAAAGCCACTCGAGGAGTCTTGTCGCAGGGCTCGACATGCTGTGAACTGTCATGTAAATGCACAGAAGCACCATCTACGTTTCTGTGTAGACATTTGCAGCCCCGCTTCTGTATAGCAGAACACACAAGGCTTACTTGAGGCTAGATAAGATACAGGCAATCAGCCTTGCCAAAATGGAATTGGCCTAGTACAGCTCGCACCATGTTTCACTGCAGTATCCTAACTATACTACAGACATGTTCACGGTTCATCGATCGATGTGCACAAGCAGAAACAACCTCAACAAAAGTGAAATCCTACTTGAGCGAAAAAATTTGCTGCACTCTGAATTGTGCCCTTTACAATGCAGGGCGTCCAGCGCCACATTCGAATCAGGCACCTTCGCGATACCTGGGATCATGCCACAACCGTATTTTTTAATCAGCCTGTTATTGACTTCACGGTGTCTCCTGCAGCTGCCGTTGCTTGCTTTTGCTAAATTAAAGTGACTTGCGGAGATCTATGTCCTGTTAAATAACAATTTTCTTGTTCAGGGGGTGAATAACTGTAACAACTCACTGCAAGCTCACTTTTCCTTTAAATCTTTTACGAGAATTCGTTAGGAAACGAATTCCTTGAGAGGCACTGCACGCATTCTAGCATGCTGCTCAAGTTTCAAAAGAAACATGTTTCAAGGACTCTGCAAGAGAAAGCCTGTGGGAATCCCTGTGCCCCACAACGTTTCCACACACAGCAAACATCGCGTCAGTCGCAAGAGCCAGCAGGTTGAAGGAGAGAGGGGAAGCCATCCTTTGCAGCAGCGCACAGGAATTGCAAGCACTATCGGCACCACAGAGCATGTCAAGTGAGATTTGCCCGGCACTGCCCAAGTTTCTTTGTTCACCAGCATGCAGAAAGTGCAAAAGGCTCTGTTGCCACTCCCATTTTCCTGCACATTGTTAATCAACCACGTTTTTGCTGCAGCTGTTGCCGTGGCTGCCCGTATCTCCAGCTGGTAAGTCAGAAGCCTCTTACCTAGCCTCTTCCCTTCAAGGAATCCCTCAGTGATGTAAACTGTAGCTAGCTGGCCTGCTTGAAGTGTTAGTTACAATCGTAATAAATGCTTTCCAAGTGTACATGTGGTTGTTGTACAGTGTTTCCTCGAACTTGTACTGGACCATCATTGGTCGGAAGGCGTGCGCCAATAGCGGTATACGGTGTGCTGATGCATAGCGCTGTTGGCACCCGCTTATCCCTACAAGCCTTAGCTGAAGGCCAGCTCAAGTTTTTCTACTCACATGTGTACAAAATGCCGAAGTGCTTCCTTCAGACAATACAGGTCCACCAAAAAAATTAAGCTCCAACACTTGTTGGAAGCCAGATTTTGGTTTAGGGTCTTGGCTTTTTACAAAAATTGCCAGATCAGTATATTTCTGTAAAACTGAATCCCAAATTACATCTCGATAAGTCTGCACCAGAAAACAAACACTATGTATTGCAATTCTGCAACGCTGAGGTAGCTGTGTCGCTGGCAAGGGTAGCAGCAGAGAGAACGAACACTGGGAACACTACCTCTAAGCTGTACATGTCAACAGAGAAAAGTAGTGCGTGCACTAATTACAGTGCTTGCAGCGGCCAAGCTTGAACACAACCTAGAATCCCAGGGCAGGAGGGGGGGGGGAGGGCATTCTAGACACAGTCAAATTACACGGAGAGGTAGCTTAGTGCAAATAAAACCACGGACACAAGGAAGACAGACAAGGACAAGCGCTACTCACAACTGTTGTGAGTAGCGCTTGTCCTTGTCTGTCTTCCTTGTGTCCGTGGTTTTATTTGCACTAAGCTACCTCTTCAAGTATGACGACCAACTAGCCCAACAGTCAACTCTTCTAAATTACATGGTATTGTCCAATAGGCTCAAAATGCCAAAGTGGTGCAATTTGACAATGTGGCAAGATTTTATAGTGTCCAGCATAGTAGCACCCCAGCTAGAGGGATGTACAATGAAGGGTTTCTTTAAGTGCGTGTGAATTTGTATTCGAGAAGTTTGAATAACGAATCAAATAGTGTCTTATTTGATTTCGTCTTTAAATCAAGTAGTCACTATTAGTAAATCAGGATGTTTTCTACTACTTTTTCAATATTTAAAAAAAAGGAAATTGGAGAGAAAATGTGCTAAATTTCATTATAGACATAAAGCAGAAAGATAATCTTTGCAGTGGAACATACTATGTCGTTTAGGAAGCTGAGCTTTACCGGCTACACAGAGATTGTACGCACTGTCTGCAGAGTCATGCGCGTGAGAACCGCTTATTTGTACCTAATACTCCAGTTACGCTCTTAATAAACAATGGTTTACAAGACACAATATGACAGAAGCTCACAAACATTATGAATACTAGGAGTAGGATGTGAACATCATGTTATATTAATTTCAAAAACAGTTGTCCATTTTTCAAAAATTACTCGAGGTATTCGATATTCCATTCGCATCGGACACTATTTGGTTCAATTTCAAAAATGACTATTCACAAACTCCGAGTCACGTTCGTCCAACTCGACACAACCACCGCGTTGACTGTGCGGTGCAACCTAGCCGCCACCGACCTGGAGGTGCGATGCGAGTGCCACCATGACCTGCGCCTCGCCCAGGCCCAGTTCGAGTGCCTCGAGGGACTTCTGGACGAGCTGGGCCTTCTCCTCGGCCACCAGGCTGGCCTTGTTGTCCTGCTGCTGCTGGGACTGCTGCACCGCCTGCACCGAGCTGCGCAGCCCCGACAGAATGGTGTTGTGTTCATTGCGCAATGCCTCCAAGCCCTGGATCACCGTCTTGGTGTTGCTGACGATGTCTTCCTGTGACATGGCCGTCATTTTGCCCAGCGTCTCTATCTTCTTCCTGCACGCACAATGACAAGCGAGAATTGAGTGAGGAACGCGCATGTGCCTTCCTAGCAAAATCCAGCACAATATTCTAAAGAGCGCACCAACAGGAAAAGACATAATGAACGCATTACACAATACCATCATCATCATCAGCTTAACAAAGTCCATTGTAAGATACAGGTCCCTCCGACCTGTAATCTCCAGCTACTCTCCTCCAGAATCAGCAGACTGATCTACGTGTGCCGTTTCTCTAATCCCACTTCTCTGTTTAATCTTCAGCCTCATCGACTGCATTCCCCTTCCCATGGCGACAATAGATGATATGCAAGGCCTGCAAGTCTGCTTTTCCATGCACCTCACCTGACCCAACTAGGGTGGCGGACCTCACACTAGAATCTTAAATAAGGCATTGGTAGAGCTGATAAACGCTACAATCTGTGCCATCCCCAGTTTCTCGCACCTTCAGAGCTTTCAAACTGCGGCTCTCCACTTCAAAGTGCTACTAGCAGGAACTCAGCCACCTCGGTTAGGGCAAACGTATGCACAAGAAAGCCAGATTATGAAATTTGGCAAATTGTTCCACTGTGCTACATAATTAGGCAAGCCACTAATAAAGCAACTGTACCGACTCGCTCAACTAGCTGCCGTACTACTGACAGAAGGGCAACAATTTAAAGCACAGAAGTAACTGCAGATGTTATAACTTTCAAGCCGTTCTCAGCCATTTATCAGCAACAATAACCATGAGCTAAAACTGAGACGTCCAGCACTATCCAACCAGCTCCTCATTCTTGCATTCCATTTTTGTTTGCTTGTGCTACCACTGAATCGTGCTCCAACCCACATAGGTTTTACAGCTGAACAATGGTTCTTTCTAATCCTTTTCTGTATTACTCAGAACAAAAATGTGGCACATAAACCAGTATTACAAAAGACGCTTCTTTTATTAAAAGGTCCAAGAAAAACGCCCCTAGTGAAGGTGATTGTCTTCTTGTTAATGTCTGCTAAAGTACAATTTAGTATGGTAGTCAAGGCTAACATCGTTCAAATGTTGTCAAATGTATCGTCTGGCAACCATGCCAGTGGCATGGTTCATAAGACCATGCATGGTGCATGAATAAACTGCATTATCTTAGGCATTACACTCTGTGCCTCAGTCCATGCGAGCATGCTTGTGAGCGCATCACAAAAGCACGATAGTACATGGCACAGTTGACATGCGTCCGAGCTATGCTTCACCGGCAGTGTTGCGAAAAACTAGTCCAATTTCAAGCAGCGATAGGACTTGTACTTTTGTGTCACAGGATTCCCGAGTAAGCCAGATGGCAAAAAAAGTTACGTTGCTTCTGTGCATGGCTGGAGAAGAGGCACTAGAAGTGTTCAACACATCGAACTTTGAAGGACAGGACTGACAGAAGTACAGAAATGTTGCCAAAAAATTTTAACAGCACTGCCTTCCAATAAAAAATTATATGTTTGAAAGATATGTATTCAGAACAAGAAAGCAGAATAAAGATGAGCATTTGAACACCTTCTTCGGGACATCAAAACCAACGTGCAGCCATGGGACTTTGGAGCCATGACAGATAAGATATTAAAAGATCGGATAATCAATGGAATCACTGATGAAAAAAACTGAGCGTGAGGTTGCTATGCGAGATTGACCCTACGCTAGAACAAGCCATTCAGATGTGCAAGGTGGCTGAGATAGTGAAGCAGCAATGCCGTGTGTGGGAAGAGTGGAGCTTATCAGAAAGGCCAAATGTGTGTGCGACAAGCAGCACAAAGCCGCACAAATGTGCCTAAACTGCGGAAAGAATAACCACTTAGTCAAGTGTTGTCCAAAGGAAAAAAAAATGCATGTAAACTTTTGTGTGGAAGTCGACTGCACAGAACGTGCCAGCGCCAAGCAACAACAGGTGCAGCCCATCAGCCGAGAGAAAAAAATTGGAAGGAATCTGTCAGTGCTGGCATCGCTGAATCACAGCAGTTTTGAACATTCAACATTTTGAACGTGGCAGCCTTCTCTGCTACCACAGCAAAGGATTGGGTCTTAACTGCTCACACACAAGGTTCTTCTACACAGTGGCAGCTCAAAGTAAATGCAAGGTCCCAAGCTAACCTGATACCATATTCATTGTTTCAGAAGCTATGATGACCATCGACACTGTGGTAATGCCACCCTATACGCAGCTACTATGGCAGCTCGATCAGAGCTGCCATAGTAGCTGCGTATAGTAGTAGTAGTATAGTAGTAGTAGTATAGTAGTAGCTGCGAAGGGGTTAGTAAAATGCACAGCCAATAAAATGTCTTTGAAAAAAAAAGCAAATCGAGTCGGACATTGTCAAATACGAATAAAAAAGGAGATGCATGCAAAAGCACATATTTTCGAATATGAGGTATTTCTGTCAACTGATAGCAAGCTCAGTGGTATGGGGCCCGAACTTTGTCAAAATTGAGATTCTCTCTCTACAGCTCAAAAGTCAACCTCAACTGTCCTGACATACTCTCAGCCCACGCATGACACCTCAGTGTTGTGTTTCACTGCTTTAAAGAGTTTATTTTGGTTTGGATGAGGGACACTTGTCTGTCCGCATCAGCCCAGACTATTTTTTTGAGCTCAAGCTCCTTCAAAACGGCGGCAGCCCGCTTCCTCTCCCATTCATTCCTTAATGCGTAGGTCATTTCTGTTCTTAATTGTACACCTTCCGCCACTCGTTCGCCCCACGAACCACTTGAAGGATCTCCTTGGTCAGTTGCGCACTCCACGTCCGAGTTTTCGATCTCCTTAGGGGCCACGAAAACGTCCGAAAAATTGGCCAGTTGTAAAAAAAATAAATGCATGTCATTTACTGCCCTTAAGGGCTCAGACAGCCACAGGCACGTGCAAAAACGCTCTGAAGGCCTGTCGGTAAACGTATTAGGCATATCGGTGCTCGTACTGCGAGAGGAAATACCGGGTACACGCGTGTATGATTATATAAAGAATGCATACTGTATCCCGTGGCAGTAGCCCATTCCCACGCTTGTTATGCTTCACTGCAATACTTTTGCGTATGCTTCACCAAGTGACGTTTCTGTACGGAGGCGAAGCTGACTTTCGGGAACCGGCTTATGCAACGCAACGTGCTTTCCAAGCTTCTAAGCCAACCGCGAGGACCGCAAAGGCAGAGTCCGTGCCGTTGCTGACAGCAGTGAATTCTTTCAATAAAAAACACGGCACCCAAGGACAAGAAGCTTCATAGCGAACGTCGAAGCAGCTAGGCCTAGCGTTGCCGCAGTGGTGGCTACGGCGGCCAGCGGATCTGCGTGCGAGAGCGCCAGCTTGAGGCGGCGAGGTAATCAAAATGGCAGCAGTGGTGGTTTTGATTAATGCCGTTACGGACCTGCGGTCACGGCAAAACGTCCCGAAAATCGGACGGCGAAGAGTTTTGCGTCCGGAATATCAGACGTTCTGATACATTGACTCTGGGGTACTGGTGGTGCCGCGAAGCCGTCCAAATTATCGACAATCCGGATAGTCGGTCGTTGACTGTACTCTGGCAACTCCTTCAGCCGATGACAGGACGTCAAAGACGATTCATTACCATTACTCGCGCGAGCATTACCGCGGCTTTCGATCCCTTTCAATTAAATTGCAGCTAATTTTTCCTGATAGAGGCACAAATTCCCTGAGTTTTCCCTGAGTTTTTTCAGGCTACTCAAAATCACTGAGAATTCCCGGTTTTCCCGGTTTTCCCGGTTGGTAGACACCCTGCTTGACAACTGTTTGAAAATCTGCACTTATGAACATCGTTAATACATGTGTACGTTACTAAACCGGCAAAAAAAAAAAAAAGGAGAAACGTGTATTGTCTGGCAGCCACATCAGTGGCACGGTTTATAAGAACACGGACGGTGCGTGAATAAACAGCATTACCTTCTGTGTTGCACTGTGCCTCAGTCCATCCGAGCATGCAGTCGAACGCAACACGAAAGCGCGATACATCAACATCAGATCTTCTGCAGACATTAATAGCAGTTGGGAAACTACTGAGTGTTCTGAAAAAAAAAAAAATTCCAGCATTCCCATGCCCTCCTCGCAAGCTGTTCTTGGGCACAGCATCAGAATCGCTGTAGTGTCCGAGAATAGGTGCCAAAAATCAAGATGATTGGCCTCTGCTCTTTGAACATCACAGTAGCCTTACTTTACTGGAGTCTACAATGCGCAAATGGATGGGACGAGCAAACCACAGATGACAAAGCACTGTTTTTAATGGTCCCGTCCTTTCGTGCCGTTTAGCGTATGACACGTACCAGCTGGCCCCCATCAATGCTCCAGTCGTACTCTACTTTGCCTCGCCAACACCCTGCAGTGCAGTGAAAACTACAAATCATTTCAGCTAATCGGGAATGAGAGCTGGCTGCATGTCCAAAGAAAAAGACGAGGGCCCACCCTATGCACACAGTAGTGTTTCCGTGACCTTTAAGTCGTGCCAAAGGGGATCGGTGGCAAACAATGTAGGAGGCCCACACCTTTCCCTACAATGCACGGAGCTAGTGAGATTGAGTGCACATCTAGGTGCTCTCAAGAGCATTGGCCCTACCTACAAAGTGTACTAATTGAACAAACATTGTGTATGCCTTCCAATATAACGAAGTGCTCATATGGTAAGCTCAGATGGTAGAGCGGCTGCCCCGGAAAGGCGGTGGTCCCGGGTTCGAGTCCCGGACCAGGACGAATTTGTCTTCAACTTTGAAACTTTTCCTTTGAGGAAACCGTATGGGTTTCCTTATAGCGATTGCTACGAACGGGTGGGTGTCCAACTTTCCCTTTATAAATTACTTCTCTTCACCTTGCGGGTTTCCGCAGAACTATATATTACGTCATAATGAAGTGCTGTCGAGATGACAGTTAATGCGCTGCAGTACTATAAAAAGTGAAGTGAAAGTTTCGAGCGCGTTGGTGCTGTCTTTTGGACATTGTATTTCAGTGACAGACACTGTATGAAGAAGTAAAAGAGAAAAAAAAAGCGTTTGTCGTCGTTTCTCTCTTTGAAGCACCTTACTGCATGCTTGACCCTAGAATACAATAAGAAATACCGAGGGGATCGATTTTCTTTTTCACTTTTTCTTTATGTGATGTAGCCAGCAGCGTTCGTCATCCATATGCTCTTCGATCTCCGGGTCGCCAATACTCGAGGGTATCGGATTCGTCCGTCAATCGACGTCAAGCACGAGCGAGTGGAACAAAACGATCACAAGGCAGCAAACGTAAAGGAATATCCGAGCGGCGAGCGCACAACGCGGTTGAGTGGGTCGACCGCGCTCACTACCCGCCACACACACACACCCGAGCCCGCGCGCACGCGACAAAAAGGGCAAAATTAAACGTTTACAGCTGCGCGTGCCCTAAAACTTCAACGGTGCAGTGTCTAGAGGGGTGCGGGAGAGAAAAAAGAAAGGGAGACAGAAAGAAAGGAAGAAAGAGAGAAAGAGCCGACGACATTTCGCGGGCGAGGGAGGCGCCCGCCCGTCCGTGCGAGCCTCATGTCGTCAGGCGGTGGTAATGAGCGACCGTAATCGACGGGCCCGTGAGGGTGGGGGACGCTTGCGAGGCCAGCGCCACGAGGGAGCAGAGGAGGAAGCGCCGAGCCAGTGGGATCGACGGGCACCGTTATTAAGTGGGGCTGGGTCCCGATGAAAGGCCGAGGCCTGTCCGCCTTCTCCTCACACTGCAGGAGGCACCTTCTTTCTCTCCTCTCTCTCTCACTACCAGATGGAGCTCTCATAAAGCCTTCACATTCCCCCCGTCTCCTTCCATTTCCCTTTTTCCGCATCAAAGGGCTAACATGGTAAAACAGATTGCGAGAGAGAGAGAGAGAGAGAGAGAGAGAGAGAGATAACACAGAGCAGCATGTATTGAAAAAAAAAAAAAGACAGAAATTCTGGAGCTTTACATGCCAAACCTGCGACCTGGTTATGAGGCACGCCATAGAGGGACTCCAGATTAAATACGACCACCCGGGGTTCGCACCCAATGCACGGTACACGAGCTTCTTTCCGGCCCCATCGGAATGCGGCCGGGATCGGATCTGCCCAGCGTATTGAAATTCGAAAGAACGTCGTATGAACGATTTTAGTGGTGCACCTTGCTATATCCCGCCCAAGTCCACGTCGCACGGAAAAGTTTACGTAAGCCCGAGAAAGTCGAGTCGGCTCGTCAGACCGACATATTGTGGCCAGGTTCGTGCAAACCACCACCAGGCTCGGGCATAGCCGTCGAGCTGTGGGTCAGCTCCTCCGGGTGGGCCGACTCGCTCGACACGCCCGGCAAGTAATGAGCACCGTCGCTTCGGTCCAACTCGGCTTGCCTCTCGAGTCGACGCGCTCACGTCGAGTTCACGCGAGCGAAAGTATAAGACTCGAGGCCATCGCACGGGTGACGGCGCCTCACGTCGGACTCCGTTCCACTGCCCGTGGGACACGGCCGACCATTTGAGCGAGTGAGAGTTGCGCCTTCCCTGTGGGTCCCTAGCCGGTACTGGGAGCGCTTACAGTCCGACAGAGGACCCAGCGGGTGTAATCATCTGCCAGAGATTACACGTTTGCTGAGGGAACGAATATTTCGGCGGCGCATTCCAAACAGGTCGGTCGCAATTCAGTTAATTCCTAGGCGGAATCCAAGCGATCCATAGCCGCACTCTTCGGACATAACAGCAGAATGTTTACCTCGCCTTGTGGCACGCAAACGCCTGACACCAATATAGGGAAACACTAAATCAGTTTAGACTGAGAGAGCATTCTTTGAGAACTCTATAGTCGTTAATTTCGGGACATTAAGGTGACTATCAGAATAGAAAATGAAAACCAGAGAGTTCAATTTCTTGAATTTCGCGCCGAAACCACAGCGCAGGTACGTGAATGTCGCGCCACGGAAAGCAGAGTAGTATTTTTATACTTTCCGGCCTGAGCCTCGTTGGCTGAGTAAACGTTCCCAAAGCTGGCCATGCTCAGTTTTTGGCCCTCTTAGAGCACAGTGCTGCCCGGTTTTTTCTTTCCTTTTTTTGCTGACTAATAAGCCCTAGCAGTCACCGTCGAAATGCACGACGCCGCGCAGTGGCTCCCGCCTGTCGCGCTCACCGAGCGTCTTCTCGCGGTGTCGTCGGTGGCGGCGCAGACGGGCAATTTTCAACCACAGCTATCGGGTGACGACGCCGCTGCTTTAAGTGGCCCACTTGACACGGAGCTCATCAAATGTCGAATCAGCACCGCTTTCACCAAGCAGTCCTTGCTCCAAAGCGTCACGTACATCGGCCGTTCCGGCTCCGTGCGCGCCGCTTTCGAAAGACACCCACTGCGCGGTCGGTACGAACTCCCGATTCCCGAAATCGCGAGCGAGGGAGTCACGTGCCACCGTTACATGCGACGACAAACCCGCGCGAGGAAACGAACACGTCGCCATCGACGTTGCAGAGCTGCCCAACATCGGCCGGCCGGACACAAAGCTACAGAGACGGAAAAAGGCACCCTTCACAATCGATAGGAGCTTGGAGAAGCGGCCCAGCCCTGCCACCGCTACCAACAACCTTCGTCGTAAAGTGCGCACAACGGAAACGGTTCGACGTGAGCGCCGGCTGACGCACTGCTCTCGAATGCGTGTGCGTGCCGACGGGCCATCGAGTCGCTGTTGCCGTGGCAACTGTACGCCCGCAACAAGGTACGCGACGCACGCGAGCAGTCAACGCGACCAAGCGCGCCTTCGACCTTGGGGACGATCACGGCGACAGGGCTTCAAGGAGGAACAGCGCGACTTGGTTTACTTTCGTTTTCTTTTTCCCCGTCGTTGTAGGATCATCCGTTCCATAGGCGGGACGAAGACCCCATCCACTCGTAAAGGCTTTATCCCTTCTCGACGTTGCAGTAAATCCCGGCTTTAGGGGGGCAGGGGCCCTCCTGCGACAAATCCTCCCATACGGTGCTGTTGCGGCTACAGACATGCCCGGCCACCGCGCGCAAGAGCGCGTCATGACTCCACTCTACTCTTGACGACACACGTATAGGGGACACAGAGGGCAAACGTCGGAGAAAAGCTAAACTTTATGCATATAACTTAAGCACGTGCAGTCCCTTCAAGGGCTGTTTCTGACCACGACCGCGCAATCTGCTTCGACCAACGTCAACCAGAATTCTTGTGCGCCTTTGTGTAGCGTATCCTTTGAAAGCCCGCCGGAAGTCGATGGGCCCGGCCGAGAACCGCCCGCATAATTAACGCCCTCACCCGAACAACAGCGTCCTGCCGAGCGTCGCTAACCACACAACTCCTCTGGTGACACCCGCACTCAATCCTCCCCTAGATGTAGAGTGCTTTCGGCGAGTCTGCGCAGCCTTTGCCAGGGTCTCTCACAAAGTGATACTATGGACGAGCATTTATCGCCCCTTTATGCCTTTCGCGTAAAAGTGCCGTTCTCCATTCCATTCTACCTACGCGACTGGAATTAATTAAAGAAGGGAGCCGAGTACGAAACAAATAAAAGCAAAGCACTCTCCCGTATACTAAGAGCCCATTCATGGGCCCCTGCTGTTGCTACGAGTCGATGTTGATTGGACTTAACGTACCAAAGCGTCACGGGGGTTTTGAGACACTCGATGTAGTGGAGGGTGCCGGCTCAATTTTGACCGCCTGGAGTTCTTTAATATGCGCCAGTATGTCTACTACGTCGACATTTTGAAATTGCTCGTTTTTTTTTCAGGTTTTACTCGATTGTTTTAATGAAAATTCCCTGGCAATATATACAGCGGAGATTCAGACGCAAGGAAAACAATGGCTGCTCATTGCTTGCCAAGTTACTATACCGGCTCAGTTTTACACTGCTAGCAGTAACGCAAGTCATGTACGATGCGTTATCAGATTTGAGTGTGCCTTGCATTTCACGATATTCAAACAACCCGGCCCAGGCTCGCATACACAAGATGAACAAGATAGACATTTGAGCATTTTATAGGTAGAATTGAAAACATCGCTTTCTTCCGACACACCACTAGCTTCCCATAGACACCTTCTTTCATTCCTTTTCTTAATTTCACTGATTAGGAGTGACAATTCCGTATCTTTCCGCTGAATTTTCCAGACATGATCCCTGAAAATCCCAGGTTTTCCGCGATGCTGACACCCCGTGCACACAATGCTCGACACTAGTGTTTGTGTTCAGCCGTCACCGGAATGCGGACAACGTAGCCAAGGAATAAAACCCGCGACATGCCGCGACCACACTGCCGTTACTTCAGAGGGTATTGCCGTTGATCCGACTTGCCCGCGTACGCTGTCCACGTGCACCACGTGACTCAGCAAATAGAGCTAAAAACAAAACACCACAGAATTCCGACCAGATCATCATTTAATTATCGCGGACAGGAGTTCGAAGTCGACCTAACGGGCTTCGCGCTCATACCAGCACATAAAAACGGCTTATAACGATAAAATTTAAGATTTCATCAAGTTCGATGCGCCTGTCAGCACACTAACCCAACATCACCGTGACGCCCAGGGAACGGTGACAACAGATTCTTCGCTGAATTCGCAACCAACCCCTTTTGCGATCGCCTCCCTGAATCTAGAAGAAAAAAAATTAGGCCCTCTAAACTTCCCATGTCCAACTGTACTATCGCAGTGGGCGACCACCTGCCTCTCCCTTCGCAATGTCAGAGTTTCGATTAAAGATGACGCAGCTGTCAACGCCCTTTCCGGGTGTTTTTCATTGACAGAGCAGCTCAGTTCCCAACTAACACCCCTAACAACGATCACCGGTACTGACAGAACAGTTCAGGCGGGAGTGTCCTTCGAGACAGAGCGAAGGAGTCCACCTGAAACCACGGGGTGCACACGTAACGAAGGAAGGTGGCACAAAAAATCCGCGCAGGGTAACTCACAGCCTGTACTCCTTCATGGCTTGAGACATCGCTGCGGACGCATCACACGGTGGGAGGAAAGCGTGGTGCACGGACAGCAGCGGACGGTGGCCGCGGGGCACCTCAACCGACGAGCCGCGTAGCAGTCCACGAAGGAGGTTGCCCGGCGGCTTCTCATCGCAAACCCGTCATCACCGAGCGCACACCGAGATACAGGGGCAACGTGCCGGCAATAAGAGCATTTAAAAAAAAAAAAAGGACGAAAATGCACGAGGTCACGCACTCGCGTAGCAGCGTGGCCGACGGCGCGGCAGCAGTGGACCAGCAGAAGACACGACGCCTGCGATTTCGCCGGTGGTTTCGTCTGCACGCCGGCAAAAATGGCGTCGCCCAATAGCGGCGGCCGCGGCGCTGCGGTCGCCAGTGACGTCCCCGTGTATCGATCGAAAGGGGGGCGGTCCCCGTTCGGGGGGTTGCTGCTTTTTTTTTTACAGCAAGCGCGGTGGCGAAGCCAATGCTTTTGCACCACTGCCTCGACAGAGACGGGTGCGTAGCGGCAAGCTGGCGCCGTACTGGCGACGATTGCGGATCGAATCCGGCAGACGGGTCGACCGACGGCGGTGAGTCAGACGCGGCTGTGGCAGCGGGAGGTCAGACGGTCACCAAGGGCGGCCAGCACAGGTCGCCGCCCGCCGACCGACAAACCTGCCAGCGGGAATCAAGTCCCTGTATACGCTTTTTTAAAGGGACACTAAAGGTTACTATTAAGTCAACGTGGACTGTTGAAATACCATCACAGAAACCTCGAAACGCTTGTTTCGTGCCAAGGAGAGACTTATTTTAAGAGAAAATGCGTTCTGAAGCGTCCGCGCACCTCTAGCGCAGTTCAAATCGCCCGCCCTCCGATCGAGGAGTACTGACATCATGGTCTCATAGTGACGTTGCGCCATCGGTGAGTAGAACGGCGTCCGCAGACGGCGCTACGGCTTTTCTGCGCAAAACGCGAACGCGCGGCCAGAAACAGAGCCAAGACAGAGCCGACAGCAGAGCGAAAGCGGGAGTATGGTGGCTAGCGGAAGAAGAAACGAATTACGTCCCACATTACGTCCCACGGCACACGGAGAGTCCGTTTTCGTTAAACTATAGGCTGCGGCGAGCTCGCAGCGTGGTCGGCGTGGTCTATGAGGAGCGACGAGCCTTTTCGCACTCGCAACAGGGCATAAAAATGTGCGAATCGACGCAAAACTCGGCCTAGAAACGTGCTTCGCCACAGTCAGGGCTCAATACGACCCAAGCTGGCACGACCCAGATGTCGTTTCCCGCACCGCCACCAGGCGCCGCTACTATACCTCAAACTCCAGCGCAAGACGCCCATAAGCTGGTACTTCATTCTATGACGCTAACTTCGACGCTCGTCGCAATGGACCCTGACACCGACAGATTGGCTCGCGATGGTGGGCTCAACTTCAGCGATTTGAGCACCGACGAGCGCGACCTGCTGCTGAGGGCTCGCACTGCCGGCGTCGTTGCGTACTACGACGGCGGCCTCGACATCGGCTCTCCGGAGCGGGAAAGCAACGAGGGCTTCCCACGACATCACATGGACGTGGCATTCTCGCTGCTTGTTCCAAATGAAAGTTTCGCGAGCCAGCAGAACCCTCACAGCACGACGCGATAACGAAACTACTGAAACTCCAAAGCGTGCGCGGCGCAGAGTCGAGCGCGCAGAGTCGAGCGAAAACGAAACCTTTCGAACACCCATATTACTGAAAGGTAACGTCAAAATGTTATTTTTTCTTAGAATCGAATAGACGTAGACAAGTAGCATTTTTTTCCGTCTTATAATCGAATGAAATGATATTTTTAATACGAGTAGTTGAGTATTAGTAACACAAATTATGAGGAGTCCTTTCGTCATCGGGCTAGTACCGGAATGTCGCTGGGGGGTCTCAAATCGTGTCATGCATTTACCTCAATTTCTCGGTTACTAAAGCTCTGTTCGCGATTATATTGACGCCTTAGACGTTCTAGAACATTGCTCTACCACTTTAACTTGAGTTTCTGGTAACCTTTAGTTTCCCTTTAAATGCAAATCCAATATCCTTAGGTAGGAAAACTGCTCCTCGCAATAAATGCGCGGTGTCGATTCCAACAGAACGCCGACAGAACACAAGTACTGCACCAAGAAGGAGATGGTGGTGCAGACGTCGTGTACTCCGGGACACGTGGTGCGGTTACCGTGCTGTATGTACCCACTGAGGTATTATAGCGGATACGCTCTTATTGTATATTTAATTACACCAGTGCCAGCAGCACCAAACATTGGAGATGGGCATAATCACTGGTTACAATGAAACCTCAGTGAAAAGACGCAAAGTTTTCCGATCGTTACGTTCCCTAACTATCGATGTCGATAATGAATAAAGCTTGAATATGTATACAGTTACCATAGAAAACAGCAAAAAAGGGAAACGAGAGGTCCGAGAATGCTTTTAGCAGAGGTCTAAAAAGTTTCGAATTCATAAGCGCAATTTCTCGTGTTCTACGGCTGCTATGGCTGCCGGGATTCAGATTATCGTACTTTTACTACTATATTACGGTTGATGGTGGACAGCTGGCGACTCGAAATATTCGTAAACTACATTCGCATTTAAACTAAGTTCGTAAACTAAGTTCGCACACCTCTACTGCCGCGTGACATGCGCGATTGTTAAGAACGGTGCATGCGGATCTTCCCGCTTTTCCTTTCGCCAACGGATGACAGGCGCTATCACGGAAGTGCCTGCGGTGTGATCGCAGCGTAGAACTTGAAGCTTCTGTACGCGGCTCCGATAGCGCACGTACACCAAAAAAATGTGCATATACACCTGGATAACCAAATGGGCGAAAGTTGACAATGGGACCGGTTTCGCAATCTCTCGACACCCCCGGCGTGTTCGCATATGCGTAACGCGCACACTCAGCGGCGCGGTCCACGGCCGAACCCTAGAAGGTCGCCGGCGCCTTGCGCCACGAGGAAGGCACGCTCGGGCGACCAGGAGGAGCGAGGCGGCGACGACAGAGACGCTTCGCAGCCCTGGAAAGAGGGAGAGAACAAAACAGAAGCGAGGGCGGTGCGGCGTTCGCTTCCTGCTCAGTTTTCCTCTCGCAAGGCCTGCCAAATACCCCGAGCGCCACTGAAGTCCAACAATATTACAAAGCTTGCAGGGAAACTAAAGGGAAACACCAAGTCAGGATACAGTAACGAAGTGTTATCTAGATTCCATTTCTGCTAATTTCGCGGCTGGTCGTTAAAAGACAGACAATAGACATCAAAGTGTGCGTTTTTCTTTTTTTAACGTCGCGTCGACACCATCTAGTTACAGCACGTCAGTTTGACATCATGGATTTGAAAGTTTTCTCCTATTCTGGACGATGTGACTGAGGCAAAGGTTCTCGAAAGTTGCTAAGTTGAACCTTTTGTTCTTTTAGAATACAGACTAAAATCCATGACGTCAGGGCCACGGTGGAAGATTAGGTAGCTGTCTCAACGGCGCCGTCTGTCTGCAGAGCGAGGTGACTACAACTCCGTTCGGGCTTCCTCCCTTTGCCGGCAGGAGCGCCGAAGTGCTGGGGCCATTAAGACTCTTCGGGGGGTCATCGTGTTCCGTCGTCTGCTACGGCGTGACGCCCTGCGCTCACGTGTTTCGCTGCAAAACGGCCTTATAACGCACGATGATACTTTTTTTTTTTTTTTTGGTGGCACTACTAGCTCTTGCCGATTCTGTACTACTGCTTGCCGCGCTGTTCGCGAAAAAAAATTGAATAAGCAACAAGAAACCACCCAGCGAACTCCCTCTTTGATCTTAATCTGAAGTGCGGTCATCCATCGTCGTACAACGTCTTAGTTGTTGCTTTCAGCAAGTTTTCCGTCTGTGCTTGTCTCGATGTGCTTGCGCTGCGTCTCGGGTAAAAACTGCTGCATCGTAGCCTCCATTGTGCGTTAGCATGCAGGCAGTGATAGAGCTCCGCGGGCGATCGACACCGTGCACACATTTTGATTTGAGAGCACAGCTACTTTTTACACATTGTTTTGGTCACAAACAATTGCAATAGCATTATTGTAGCTATCGCGTGCAACATTCAGACATAGATATACACCCTTTTGGGAAATGCCTGTACAGTCGTGTTTGTGCGTATTGAACCTTCGCCACAGCGTGCCGTGTTAGCATTGAATAGACACACACTACTCGGCGCAAATAAAAGGTTAGAATATAGCGTAACTTGCAAATAGAATAACCAATGTTAAAAGTAGCTTGCGCTGGTCGCAGCAATGTGCGTGGCATGCATCGGCTTACGTCGCCGCATTCGGCAAGCCGCCATGTGAGCACAACTCCAAGAACTTTGCACTTGCGCTTTTATTCTTCCAGCGCGTGCGTTTCGAACAATCCGTGCAATTTAATAATTTGACCATATACCTGGTGGTCAGTGTATGGGCTTTCCCTACTGAGCGTTGCAAAAAAGTTTCTGAGTAAAAGAGAAAGCATAAGTGCAATGCTAATAACAGTGAGAAGCACAATTAAAAGAGCCTTTCTGTGGTTCGTCCTGCGTGCACCCGTGAATGCCTATACTGGAAAAAAGCTCCGACACCATGGCCTCGTACCCCGAGAAATTATTTATTTGTGGCTCCCCAGTAATCCCTAGTCTCTACACCGGACTTTCACGAGTGCCGAAGCACATTTAGGTCTTGATAGCGCTACTAAGCGTAGATACTTAAGTGTCTGTGGCCTAAGCTTGCTTCCCAAAGGCTCCCCAGACGCTGAGACTGGCACACAGGAATATACGGGACAATTTACTAGCGATTCTTTTATGCGCGCGCATGTTTGAGGAGCCCCGCTTGCCGCGCCAGCTGGTGTGGTTGACGAGGATATAGAAGCAGATTTATTGACATCCGGGGCGGTGACAAATAGGCACCAAGCGTGCTTGAGTTAATCAGGTATGCTACACACGCTTTTCATTCTAGCATTGTTTGTATACATATCTCTAATATAATTTCTCTTTCTCAAAACTTCCCTATCTACCTTTTACTGGTACCTATGCATGTAACGAATCCGGTCGTGTCGATCTCTTCCCAGCTTTATTTTCCACCAACACTCCAAACACTTCATGCTTATCTGGATCGCAAACATGTTGATGTTTTCGTCCGCTTTATATCCAAGCGTTTCTGCAAGGTACACGTTACCTAAGGGTCCCACTGGGTGAGTCCCTTCGCATTTCATTAGGTACCCCAATGATCAGCGCCATCTGCTGAGAGAGACGTAAACCATGACCGAAAAAATCGTCGGCGCGGCAGCCTCGTTCAGACACCTGGGCACTATAACGTAAAACTACTGCAGCTTGTTTCCACTGCAATCTGCTGACGTCAAATTTACGTAACCACCGACGCAGGCATCGGGCGGTGACCCGCAGCGTTGTTTGAAAAGCCCAATCAAGCGCGCTCCTCGTCACTCGTTTTGCTTTCAAGGCGAATAGCATTGCCTACATGAACCGCGTTTACATGGATGAGTCAGCAGCGCATCGCATTTACAAGCGCATTTGAGAAAGGCCATGCGACACCGTTTACATGTAACGCATTAACTCTTCCGAGAACGTAGCCCCACACGCGTGAGCCGACCTGCGCCCGTAAATCTACCCTCGACTGGCGCATTAATGCGATGCGCCACTGTCGCGTTCATGCAAACGGGGCGGAGCTATTGAGTAGTTTCTCATGTCTAATTGGCTGACGAGAGGTGAGGGGCACGGTCAAGCGGAGAAGGGCCGAACGAGTACAGTGAAAGTAGATAACCGGATGAGGAGGATGGTCTGCGATTGGTCCGCTTCCCTTTACTTAGCTTCAGGTGGCTGGTCGAATATTGGGGTGGCGTGCAACGGAACGTTAAGAAGGCCGCTAAAATGACTCCCCTGCAAGCAGTTGGGCCGAGCGATGTCGCATACGTGACGAAACAGCTCGATAATGTTACACTGCCACGCAAAAACTGCTATTATACGCAAATAAATCCATGTTTCCCGGCAGCTCCAAGTAGCCAGTGCCGGAGCGATCGGCGGTGGGCAGTCTTTGGCTATTAAGAAAAAAAAAAGTTTTGTTCGGCATATTAATACGCCTTTAGCACGTGCCCGACACTTTCACGCGGTAACTTCTCGCGGTTTTGTGACGTCGCGTGACAGAAAGGCGAAGTGGGCGTAGCCCGAGATTTGACCAATAGCGGAGGGCTAATGGCGAAAAAGGCGTCGAATCGGCAATAAATTAATTTTCCTTTCTTTCAGTCTAATCATGCATAACTAGTTTGCACATTTCTTATCAGATGGCGCGTATTCGCGGTTTTCGTGACGTCGTGTGACATAGGGGAGAACTGTGGGCAGCCCGAAATCGTGGACGGCTGATTGCAGAACTGGAAAAGTTTGGAATAGCTTTACGTTATAGCGCTCCTAGTCGATTCTTCCACCGTGGTAAGGACGACCTGGAGCGGCTTGCACGAACATTTAATAACGAAAATAACGAATTTAAGAACGCGTTCTTAAATGTTCCATAGACAACGGTTAGACCGCACAAGAACGCGTTCTTAAATTCGTTATTATTTTCATTATTAAATGTTGTTGCAAGCCGCGTTTGGTGCGGAAAATTCAACGCGACGTCGCCCCTTTCTTTTCAAGCATAAGAAGGTTTAGTTCGGGGGTTCCTATCTAAATATATGGGAAAGGGGAAATCGTTTTTCTCGGCAACCGCTGCACCAACTTTGATAAGGCTTGTGGCATTTAAAAGAAACAGCTATAATCTAGTGACCGTTGGTAGCGAATTTTTGATTAATTTTGTCATAAAGGTTGAAGATCGCAAATTCTCAGAAAGTGAAACTATCAAGTTTACAAGTCTGGAACTCAGCAACATGAAAATGATATCACAATTCTGTAAATTGCACCTATTAGTACACCGAAAGGAGACAAAATTAATGTATTTTACATTGCTCTCACATAGACCGCTAATATGCCTGTAGAGCTTTTGCAAAACCCTGGGAAATGGTGTGACAAAGTCACGCAAGCTATAAATTCATATATCAAATTTGCACAGAATTGCGATGTGTATTTTTGGTGCAGAGCTACAAATGTGTAAACTTCGTGGTTCTATTTTTTTTTTCAAAGTTACAAATTTTTGAAAATTCCTCTTAAAAAACGTAGGCCTGATTGCGCTTCCAACAGTCACTGGAATTAAACGTTTTCTCTCAAATGCAATACATTTCATTAAAATCGGCCGAGTTCTTACTTCAGAAAAGCGTTTCTGCGTTTTGCACGTATTTGAATGGGCGGCATCGTATTTGGTTCCGAGCTAAAGCTTCCTCTTAATACCAGACCTATTTCTCGCGACAAAGACAGGGTTTTTTCGGTGTTGTAGAGAGGTAATTCACTAATACACCTAATTATTTTTCTGTGGTTAGTGTTAACTTACTTCTCTAAAGTGTTTCTTCTTTAACCCTTCGACTGTATACTCAGGCTGCAAGCACGCGCGTGGTCCATCAGTGGCCGTCACACGAGAACCTCGGTCGACCGAGCCACGGAGGGCGCGCGGCGCTAACGATGCCTGCGACAGCCCGCTGACGCAGGCGGGTGTGCAGAGGCGTCAAGGACGAGGCACGCAGAACAATTGAGAGTGGACCCTTCGCCGGGTGTCGACACGAGGTCGAAACTGCTCAAGAAGCGCTGCCGCGTTGCTGGGTAGGAAACAGTTACCGAAAATAATACGGCACACCTGCCAACGTGTGAACACTGAAATTCGTGCAGGTCTCGTGGACACGATAGTCAAAAAAAAAAAAATGTGGGGTGACGTGCGCAGCGAGCGACGCGTTACGAACTTCACATTGCTCAAATACATTTGAATTCGTAGACTCTCTGCGAGAATATTTTTTTCGCCCTCTTTCCGATAGCCGTCTACAAACGGAAAATGGGCAGTGAGCAACCTGCCGCGTTAAGTTGCCAGGTGGTTGAGCCGTATTTTGCGCATTTACGATTTCTTTCTTATATGTATTTAAACGTTGTTATGGGTCATTGGCGCTCAAACAAAAAATAAACAATGGTATTACGCCAGCTATAAAAGTTACTCTCCCAACAAGAGAGGAAAAAATTCGAATTGAACAAAGAAAAAAGGGTGGGGGATGAAAAATAACCATTGCTCTTAAAAACCCCACATAAAATTGCGCCACTTTCGTCGGAATCGAGTCGTCAGCCGTACCCAAAAGTCCGCCAGCCCGTTGAACTCAATTTACATTCTCCGCGCGAAAGCGACCAATATATTAAATACCAGCCACAACCGGCCACGAGTGTTCCACAGAAAGAGCGACGCGGTGAGCGGACGCGTTCGCGCTCCCTTCAGAACGAGCCCGTTCCGGCGCAGTCGCCCGTACCCCCGTCGTGCCACCGGCACACAAGAGCCCCGACGCACCACACCGCAGCGCGCCCGTACGCAGCAGCAGCAGCAGCAGCAGCGAGGCAAGGCATCGGCGATAACCCGTTACGAACGGCGGGAAAGACGTGGCCGAGGGGATGCAGCCCACGCGCACGTCTGCTGCACATGCGGTGCACCGATAGTTCCGCGCAGTGCCGTGGATCCCGGAAACGCGGTTCTCACGATGACGGCAGCGATACGTTAGACCAGTCAGTGCGCAGGCGAGGCGTAATACGCCACGGCCGACCTACTACCTCCGTAGAATTAAAAGCAAAAAAGGGGGAAAACTACGACGTGAGGCAAAAGAAAAACACTAAGATTAGTTTTAAAATACTAAATATTATTCAACGTGCTCCGTGTTTATTAAAGAATTGCAGACTGCCGAACAGCTGATGTCGCTGACGCGCGGTACAGCAGTTAATCAGAGGGGCACAGAAGATGGGCAAATTTTTTTTAAGTCACTCAACGACTATTTCTCTCTGCTTCTTAAATTGCTTTTGCCTTAAGTTATTCGCAAATGAAAAATCGTAAAAGCTGGCAGGTATACGCCACGGCATGGCAATGCTTCACGCGACACCGACGCGCACGATATTTTTTGTGGGTCAAGTCGGCTGCATGCACCTTACTGGGAGTTCAATGAACTAAAAACGTATACAGTCGAGAGCTCCACGGAATACCGTCTGGCGAAGGCGATACATACCGAAGCAGACATAAACGGTCGCCAAAATTCCAACGTAGAAAGTTCATGACCAAAGTCACTGGATGAAAAGTCATTAGACAAAAACTTCACTTTGCTACTCGCCAGACATATGCTGCTGCTGTTCCGAAAAAAAAAAAAGAGAAAATCATGCGTATAAAAGCTGTCCTCGCACTAGCTCACCGGGGGTTTAAGTTTCAACACACTCGAGGCTCCCGACGCAGCGCGAACGATGTGCGCTGTGGAACATGCTCTGCGCTACGTGGACCCGCACCTGCAGGAGGAAGCACGGACAGGGGTAGCCGGGTGCTCCTTCGACGCTGTCAAATTCAAAGGCGGTCACACTGCCCTCTTGCGAAAGGCAGGTTTTATAACGGTTACAGAGTAACGGTTGCATTGCGATTCTGCATGCCAACAAGGGAAATGCTACGGTCGTCTTCAAACATGCTGACCACGTCTACAAAATGGATTCACTTCTTCAAGGTGGGTAGACGTACGTGAAAGCGAACAGGGGCCCTACTCGGAAAGTAGAAGCAGATCTGCAGAAGTTGCTCACTACCGTTTTCGGTTTTGTGCCTCGTGAGCAAAAACACACTGACCACCGGCTTCGCCGCCACAAAGGCTCTGCAGGTACAGACGCCAGATTTACCTATGCGTCCCATCGTGGATTTTACGCTATTCGCCGCCTGTCCGGATACCTTCAAAACGCGCTTCGTCCTCTAGTAGGAAGAACTTTGAAATTTACGAAGGACTCGCAGCATTTTGTCGAAAACTTCACTGATGCAACCATCGACGATAATCACGCAATGGTCTCATTTTATGTAAAATCCAGTGTCCACGCGTATCCCGGTCGAATTTTTATTAAATGCTGCAGAAATGTTTTAGAATGTGAGCACGCACTGCCTTCCCGCACAGTCGTCGGCATAGAAGACCTGTGCCGTATCCTGGACGTTTCATTACGCAACACCTAAATTGTGTTCAGCGAGTCTTCTGTAATAACACGTATATGTAACGGCCACGGCTGCTACAGCCTATGTGGATTGCGCTAACCTTCTGCTAGAAGCTATTGGTAACTCCAGAATCTGCTACATGCGCTGGCAACACAGTCCAAATAAACAAGGGTGGCTACGGCGTCCAGGTTCACGGCGGCTCTTTCGCTTGGCGCTGTGGTCACGTTACTCCTTTGTGGCGTGGAATCGAGGTGTTTCGTGGGAGCCGATAGGGTCCATGCCGCCAATCACCTTATTTGGATCCGTCTCACGAATTTCAAGGACGAAATCGAGGAAACAGTTGGGCTGTGTGTGCAAACGTACGGCCTGCCCAGCGAGCCGCATCAGCTTTCTTTCTTTTTCTTTTTTTTTTAAAGACAAAGAGCCTTTCAAGCGAGTCGGAGGTTAAAAAAAGGAAGTGTTTGTGCGCAGCCAGCCTCTACAAAAGGTACAAGCACTTGTTCGCGGCGTTGCTTCACTGCTACAGGTACAATACTTGACTGTGTTCGACGCTTATAAGCAACTCCGCATTGGTGTTCCAGTATATCACATACAGCATTCCACAACATATAGACGGTAAAGTCTGTCGCGCTTTCAGAAGACATGCACGAATATTCTGCAGTGATAGAACGAGGCTACCCACGAAATTTACACGATCAGTATGTCTTGGTATGAAAACAAATGAGAGTTCCATCTCTGAGCCTGGGTGCACCTTCGTCTTAAAGTTAGCCGATACGTGGGATGAGGTCATCTGCGTCCGATGACTGGCGCTCGTTCGTGCTCGCAGTACACATGTTGTTAGAGCTAGTAGGGCCTGGATTTGGGAACACCTGCCACCCATAGAAATCCTCAAACCCGGTGAAACTTGAGAAGTGAATAACGACCAATCAGACCAAGTTGGACTTTGTTCCATCAGGTTTCCAAAATTTAACGAGGGTTTTGTTTTTGCAAAGTCAGTTTATTAGCGTAAACGCATGACTTGGAAACAAACTGAACCAGTTGTAATGAAATTTAGCTTTGTGCGCAGTGTCGGAAAGTAAACTAGCGGTGCTGTGCGCGAGTCGAACGCTCCAACGATTTGCTTCTAAATTGATCGCGAGCAAATAAACTGACAACTCACTGCGTTAAATGAGAAAACAGCATCTTCTGCTTGCGACGCTAGACTAAAGCATGCTACGAAAACGATATGTCGCCTCGTGGCATAACACGCGTCGTGATCAACTTCTGACATTTCGAGATAGTTATCATTCGTGCTGCCGGCCGTACCTGCAGACAAGAGCACGTTAGCGAGAATATCCCTGCCGCTTAAATCATTGGTAACAATACTCCTAAACTAGAAACGAACAAAACCACATGAAACTTAGCATGCACTCCTAATTCATCAAAGCGCCTGCCTGAACAAGTACACTCTGTGATTTGAAACGCCATCACGATATCTAAAATAAACAAAAATCTGACCTCATCCTGACGGAGTCTCCCTGCTCTTCTCGTGACCTGGTTTGGGTCGCGGTAAAGCCCGTGCGTCAATGAATCGATAAATAAATCAACCTTTGCCGACCGTTAGCGTCCTTGTTGCGACGCGTGGCGAGAGCCTCGGTCGCTAAAGCGCACCGCGTCGCTGTCCCACGAGCGAGTCGCAGTACAAACTACGAGAAAAGCACACTCCCACGAAACGGCTACGTCGTGATACGTCATCAGCGTTCAACGCGGAGTACATTTCGCATTTTTTTGTCTTTACCGAGAAAACTTTCCCGGTGAGACATCTCATTCGGGTTACATTTACTGAAAGGTTACCCGGGCGGGTATCGTTCCATAAGTCGAAGGTTGTGTGAGCACAGAACGGGGCGTTTCCGGTAAAAGTGGACAACCGTGCCCGACCAAATGGGCAGAGCGGAGCTGTGCGCCGGAAATCCCGCGGTCACAAGAAGGTCCCGACACCGCGACTATCGTACATCCCTCACGTGGCGACCACTGCGCACCTCCTACCCTTCTAGGCCTTGTGCACAGAACTATGCCGACGTGCAGCAGCAGCAGCCCCCCCTCCACGGCGGCGCCCGACTTCTTTCCGGCGCCGCGTGACCACAATGCTAATGGCGGCGCGACGAGGCGCTTGACGAGAGCGGCGCATGAGAAGCGCCCAGAGTGTCGCAACGGTGCCTTCCGTGGCGTGAAACAGGCAAGCTCCGCAGGATGATGGCGGGAAGGCGCGCTGCGTGCAGCAGCCCGGTTGCACGGTGGGCCACCACCACCTGCACCCTTTGGGCTGCAACTACAGTGACGGCTTTTCCGCGCGCTCCTGCAGCCTTCGCCGAAGGCGTTGGCCTCGCTGATCGCCTCTGACCGCACCTCTCCACACGCCTGCGTCGTTTCGGCTCCTCTCCTCACTACCCCTTTTCTTTCCATTTCGCCCCTGTACACCGCGGTTGAGGCGTCCTCTGCTGAGAGACGGTTACTGCGCTGCACTTCATTCAATTTTCAACCCCTCTCCGCTAAGGATTTCCTTGCACGGAGACACAATCGGAAACCAGAACGCCAGACCACGGAGACGCGCCAAACTGTTCAGCGCGCCGGTGTATCGGCGGTCGCCCTCTGTATATACAGACCGCGTATTTTCCTCGAGAAATCGGCGCAAGGATAAAAAAAAAGGAGAAATAAAAACGAGGTGGAGGAGGATGAATGAACGTTCGCTATCTCTGATTAGTGAGTGTCAATGCATCCCTCGCCAAAGACTCGGTTATCTTGCTGCACAGGCCCTTCCAACTCGGCGCCACAAATCGCGAGGAGATAACAGCGGCTGTTAGAACGACGTTCATCTCGGCGTCATATTTATCGCGCTCACAGCGAGGCTATGCACCAGCTTGAGAGAGGGTCCCACGCGGCGCCTCGGCCAGCAAGCGATGCCTCCGCGCTCTCTCTGCCAGCACGGAGCTGCGGAAAGCATGGCGGTTCGGCTCTAGCTGCGCCGCACTCTCTCGATGCGTCGCCTCGACCGGCGCGTGTGCGTTAACAGGATCCCACAGCTACCAACCTACTTTTGGCGGACACGAACCTACTCGTGGACCGTATAAGCGTGTAGCCGGAACACTGTGCGAGAAGGGCAAATTAGGATGGCCAAACTGCAGTGCAGTAGCACACGCGGAGGAAAGAACAAGACAGCCAGAGCAGATGTACTACAGTTTGACGCAGCGGACTCAAATTCCGACCACCGCCAAACACGTTACAGCCGTGGAACGCACCACGTCGTGTCCCAACCACCGCGCTGGCTCAGTGGCTACGTGGCGCGGTGCTCCGAGCACAAAAGGGTGCGAAGAGAACGCTTCAAAGGCACCGTCTCGGATCATCTGTTTGGATTGTGGTGGCAACGAGAACATCGATGTGCCGGTCACATCGACGGAAACGAGCATCATTTTATTCCACAAAGACGGAATCGTTTCGTCATGCCGTACTGACGGTGGAGAATGCAACTGCCAGAATCGCGTCCAGTAATCCACGTTACGGCCATGCGTACGAGTTTTCATAAGAGAACGCGAACCCAGAAATCCTGCTTTAAAATTTTCTACTCGCTTACCAAGGAAACCACTGCACGTTATGCACTTCGAATAGTAGGCTTCCCTTTGAGCTACAAAATAGGAGTTCCTTGAAGAACGCTAGACAGGCCATCCAATAGTACAAGCGGATGTGCTGTTTGCCTTCGGTGTCCCTTTATATACTGTTATAATTTAGCAGACTGCGAAAGTATCTGAATACTCGATGGCTAGTCGCGAATCCATATTACTAAGGGCCCCAACTGGAGGGAGCAAGAAGACATACGTAACGAGGTTCAGGGCACATCTAAATACCCGGTTCGAAAAAAGGATGGTAATGTCCACCCTAGAAAGCGGCCTCTCAGAGCACCTAGCAGGAGAACGAAAATGAAGGTAATTTTCTTTTTCTTTTTTTTTAAACTCACGCCAGAACTCCAGCATCAGTACGTCACGGATTTCAATACATCTTCTTTTCGATTTTAACCGTTATGGCACAGCAAAAGTTACTGAAACATTTGCAAAGTTTATTTTCTTTTGTTACTTCCGAATACAGTACAGTCTATCTTTGACGATACAAAGCTAGCTAGGCCTCGAGCAGATGCTGTCAAAATCTATGACGTCACGGAGAGCCGGTGGGGAAGCTTCGCGGAGGCATCGCCACCAGTCTTCATGCGTCGTTCTCTCGGCGACCAGGCGTGCTCTCACACGGTATAGCCCTTCCGCGGTCAAGGGAGGGCGACTTCCCACTGCGACTGAAGGGAATGCTCTCGTGCTCGTACTGGTTTTTGTTGTAAAACTGAACATTTAATTATTGTTTGCATTAAAATTGATGGGTGAATTGAGTGAAATTAAAAAAAAATTCAAGCACTATTCAACAGTTATACTTACTGCTACCCAATTACTCTGGACCTAGGCCGCTTGGCCCCATGTTTTTCTCGTTTTTCAGGGCATTTACAAGTGAAGCCAAAAGAACCAGGTGGTGTCGGCTTGTCGGGCTGGAATATGCCCGTCGAGTCCGTGTAAACACTAGCCGGTTGGGCAGAACAAGGGTCGAGTCGGGCTCAGTCGGCTCGACCGAACGGGGTAAGTTCATACAGCCCCACCCGTCTGCAGCATGCACGTAAACGTGCACTGGTCGGGCCCGCCCACTTCGAGATTTGCGCGGGACCACTGTGACGTCACGATATAGGCGTCGGCTGCCGGAATAGTGTCAGCACAAGACCACCAGAAGGCACTGCGCAAGTGCAACCCCACCGTGGCCATGAGACCCACTAAACAGAGCTGTTGCAGACGGCAGCCCAGTTCCAACGCCTCGGTGCCACGGCTCGACGCTGTGTGCCGTCGTCGTCCAGGCTCGTCAGGAGCGAGCTCATGCAAACGCAGCCTTTGTCGTGGAAGTCGTGCAGTGAGCGGACGGTGTGGTCACTCACGGCTGACACCGGCACAGTACGCAAAGTAAAAGGAAAGCTCACGAGGTCACTGTGCACGAAATGTTGCGCCTTTAGTATAGTTTGCAGCGGTTCGGGCAGCGCAGAACGCAGAGCCAACTCGCCACGCCGTAAAGCAAAACAGAGATAGGCACGGGGTGGCTAGCGTCGCTGTCAGCACTGCTAATGTCTAGCGAGCGCAATCTGAATTTTAACGACGGGTATGTTTTTCGCGTCAAATATATTGAATAATATTCTTTTAAGGAAAGAGCGTTAATTATAATAGCTACGAGCGTAATTGGACGTTTCATTCTTGTACTTCTACAAAAACCACACATCGTTGAACGCGCCTCTGGTGGCTTCTAAAAAAAAAAACATGTTACTGGCCGTGTGACACTACCACAACTTCCTTGAGGTCGAGCTCCATTAGGTAGTCTCGCACTCCCTTATCTTAAAGTAGTTGGTGTGACACGGGTGTAGCTCAACTAAAGTTAATTTTCATTTTCCCCATTGTGCACACTAAGAACTTCCTTCAGGGTGTAGAGAAGGACTGGAACGATATAGTGGGTCGTCCCCTCCAGCGGTTTTGCTCGTGAGTGCCGCTCGTGCTGGGAGTCAGTGCGCCGCTCTGACGGTCGGTACCAAACGCCGGTGACTAATGTTGTGCCATTACCACAAGCCCGGATTCCGAATCTGCAAGGTGCAGAATTTATCCTGCGAGCGCCCTTTGGACAAACCCGGGGCTGCGCCGAAAGGCACAGCGCCCTAATTCTCCCTTGACAAGTCAAGATGCTGAGCCGTCAGGCAGTGGTGTCCTCCGGAGAAGCATCGGCGGGCAACATGTTCAAACGTGTCGCCAAGTGCCAGACAGCCCGGCGCCATACATCCCCTTCCCTGGAGGTCACCGCGCCCGCCAGTTTTGAACGGGGTGGCGAGCGTGATCGCTGGTTGGACCCCCCTCCGACGACCGTCGAGTGCTCACTTTGTATTGGGCCGTTTGAGTGACAATGGTTTCTGGGGGCTTATAAGCCGCGGCGCGCCGCCTGGAAAACCGGATCCGCCGACCCACCGGGAGCAGAGTGCCGCTCTCGACTGGAGTGAGATGTGTCACGCGTTTTCGCCGGACGTCGCCGTGCGAGAACAGTCGCGTTTGCTGTGAGCTCTCGGCCCCAGTGCCGATCCCTTCATGTCCTGTATAATGACCTGTATATAGTGTATAAAGTCCCTTTTGTTATTCTCACCGACGCCTGACTCGGAGTCTTCGCTACCAACGCTCTGTCACGAAACGGGTGACGAGCGCTACGGGACCACCTCAAAGTCGTAACACTAATAAACGCCTTCACAACTGGTGGACGGCGTTTCGGCCTGCAACGTCCGTCCTGGAACTTCGATCCCGACGCTACGCTCTACCGTGCCTGAAGACGCATTCCAGCAAACTCCTCCTATACTACATCCCAGCAACGCTAAAAGCTGCGGTCTGAAGCTCCATTGGTCGCAGGAGGCGCCTTATTTGACACTTGCAATAATACCACCCTGCTTTATTTAGTGTTCCCTTAAAGAATACGAAAGTGTAAGAGCGCCCCGTGGCAGCTGTTGCAAGGAGGCACCGGGACTTGTAGAAAAGGAGTAAGCACGCAATGAAGAGATGGCGGCCAGTGCCATATACCGCGGAGGGGCAAAACATGCACCATCGTATGGGTAAAATTCTTAAGAACGCGCAATGTAAGTGCGCCCCGGCTACCTCTGCGGCTACTTCCAACTTTAAACTGCACATTTTCCCTCGCAACTCCCTTCGTATATATATATATATAGCGCTGCTCTGTTCTTCGGCCTTCGCAAAGCAGGCTCAGCAGAGCGTACGCGGGTGGACAGCGCCGAACTAGCGCAAAATGGCTACTCCGCGGGCCACAAAAAAAAGCTGCCGCCGGCGCGGCCGACTTTCGGGTCGGCCGAGAAGCCCCGCTTTAACAGCCCCAGTGACACACACGCGCACAAAGGATTCGTAAAAAGGCAGACTCGAAAACTGGGTCACCGAGCACGTACTCGCCCGCGAGCGCCGACGTGCACAAACAGCGGAGGGAACCAGCCGCCGGAAGGCGAGGGAGAACGAGCGCGAGACGAGGAAGACGGAGCAGCGGCCGAGAGATCCGAGTTCGTCGCTTCCCTCAAATGAGCGACCTTCATCCGTCCGCCCCGTGTGTCCATCTATAAATGGTGGCGTGTCATTAACTACGAGGAGAGCGACGCTGCGGTGCTGCAGCTGCACAAGGGTTTGGGATTGAGGCCACGCGGTCAGCTGTGCGGACATATGTAAGAGAGAGAGAGAGAGAGATCTGGAGAATCGCTTTTGTTTTCTTTTATGTCGTCCTCGAACCAAATGCGCAGTGAACAGTACGAACACACAGAAGTCGGCCGGCTGCCGGAACCAACAGTGGCCATCGTCCCCGGCCGGTTCCGTTCCGATGGAGTTCGCCGAAGGGGCTGCAATGAGAAACCATGAGAAGGGGGGATAAAAAAGCGGTTGAAGGAGGGGGAGAGGAAGGGAGATGGGGCTTTTCAAACGAGCTTCATTTTGGGCTTCGGCCGTAGAAAAGTGGAACGAGTGAAGGTCTCTGGGGAAATGTGGTGCAGTACGCGACCCTAATACGTACGTCCATGCAACACTGAAAAAAAAAAAATTGAACGACCTCCGCAGACAGGGAAAAAAAAAGAAAGGCCATTATATAACAGGCACTCATCCTTCTGGAAACTAGCTTTTCAGATGAAGAAAAAAATCATCGACAACAGGGCTTTTTCTGGAAAGAGCCGACCCTCGAGGAAATAAATATTCGCGCAATCGTCTATTTCCTCCTGACACACAAGACGCCGGCGCACGCCTGGATTAAGGTGACAAATGTGTTTCAGCTTGGCGAGTATAGCGTCAACAGAAGAAAGAAAGGCGTTGGCTGTTACTGGTTATCGTGGAGAAACAAACTACACGTGTTAGATTGAATCTTTCTTTGTTCGGTAGCGCAGCGTAGCATTTCATCGGAGACGCCACAAGAGCCACCACGTAGCCGTTTGCAGGAACTTCAAGGTTCGAAATTTAAGAAATACAAAGTCTTCGCTTTTCCTGTCGCGGAATAGCCTGGCGAACATATGGCGCTGCGCTGTCGAGCTCGAGGTCGTGAGTTCGAACGCGGCGACCCCATTTCGATGAAAGCGAAATGCAACCCCAGTGTGGTCAAAATTTAATCCGGAGTCCGTGACTACGTTGCCTCGAGTTTTACAGTGGCAAAAAGTTGACGAAAAAAGGGAAGAGGAGAGACGAAGCGCTTCGTCCGCCCGCGTCCCTCTTACGTCATCTCTTTTGCCAGTGTAAAAACCGGCGCAACGTATAACCACGAACGTGCCGCTTTACTTAATGCGGAGTCCTTCACTAAGGCGTGCCTGATAATCCCATCGTGGTTCTGGCACGCGAAACACCCGAATTTAATTTTATTGTGATTTTTCCCAACAAGCTTTTTTTTTCCGCCAAATGATTGGAAAAAGGTAAGTTTCAATGACTAACAATCTCAGTTTACGCAGTTTTGTGCTTTGGTGTCCTATTATGGAACATCGTTCCTAGTTTCACGCACGTAAAATCTATCGCCACCAAAAAGCGATTTCATGCCCGCTGCAGGACGGAGGTGTCGCCCAGAGATCTCCGAATGGCCCGGTATTGCGCCAGCTGACGTCACCTTATGCCAGCACGTTTCCTAATTTCAGCACGCCATCTAATTTTCTATCGCCGTCGATTACGCTTAATTCTGTTTCCTTGGCACTCATCCGGCGACTCTCACGGAACGTCGGTTATGTGCCCTAAGCGCGTTACGTGGCCTGGCTAACCTTTAACCCCGCGGGTCCACTGCCTCACAGCTTACGTGTGGGACGGTGTTTTGTCGCCACTTTGGCCCCTCCGGATCCCGAGCTGTGCCGAAAAGCGTGCTCCGCGCCGCCGAATCGGCTGTTCTCGGGAGTGGTGGCGCTACCTTGGAAAAGGACTCGAGGGGCAACGCAAAACACTTTCGGAAATGAGCCAGGAGCAGGTGCGGTTTTATAACGGTTCGGAAAGTGAACCGTTCCCCTGCCCACGCCTCATTGGTCAGAATGGCGCTTCTTTCGCTGACGAAAGCACGATTCTTAAGGCACGACCACGTCCGACTCGTCCGTTTCTTTCCGTCCACCTACGTGTTATTTCTCGACGCCTTGCCTACGGACAGCAGCCAGGCCTAAGCGCACTGACCACGGCGCCACTTTCGTGCAGTCTTGCTGGCCAGGCATGCATGTGGTGTTGGATGCGTGCGTACTAATGCCGAGACGCAGCTGCATGTTCACAGCAGAATATGTCTGCATAAGGGTTTTTCCCTTTTTGTTGGCATAGACAAAATTGACAGTAAATGCTGAATTCAGTTTCCATCTCCGACGGAAGTAGCGAAAATTCTGCAGCGTTTTAGTGACTTTCTGTCGCATTCGCCAGGCTTAATGTTCAAATGCGATTGAACGACAGGCGTACTACTTTCTGCAAGCATAGAATAACGGCGCCCGCAGGTATATATATATATATATATATATATATATATATATATATATAAATTATGCGGGTCTGGCGTGCAGATGTTGCCGCCTTGCGGCCAACAGCGCAACTGTGTACAACGCCGCTATCATTGTTAACAGCGAGTGCAAAACACGTCGACCATTCAGCACAGGCGCACAGCAACACAAAAAAAAAGTTCACCAACACAACGAAGCCCCCCGGCTTTTTAATTCCCCAAGCGTTATCCCTCAAACGCTGCTTAGGAAACGGTCCGCCTAAACGCGGGGCCGATTTAGAGCCACTTTCGGCGCCTTTTCCTCCTATCGCCAACAAAATATATAACGACGTATTTACGGACATCGTATGGTGGGTGATTCGCACTGCAGCTTTAATCGATGTTTTACAACCCGAGTTCGCCCCAAATTCTGCAAGGAACGTATACGGGCCATTCTTTATCGAACACGTTATCCGAAGTGACCATAGGATGGATAGGCGGGCTAGTTCGCAACACATTATTATAAAAGCATTATTATTAGGACGCTCTCTCATGCACTGAGGCACAAAAGTAACTGGAACGCTCAGGTATTACGTCCCAGACTTTTGCGAGTACTACGTGGAAACCGGTGTCATGCTTGAAATTAATTTCAAATGGATACCGCTTGCGAGGTCACCGGCTACGTGCCATACGTAAATTGCAATAGGTGTCATAAAGTAATTAATTACGAGGTTCATTAGTGAAGTTTTCTTAATTCGTTGAATGAGTTTCGATTTCTCGTGATAGTAATATCAGCCTCTTCGAATAATCCAGCTCAAGGACAAGGAGTACATTATCTACTACTGACGAGCTGCAAAAAATTGCAGAAAATTAAAAAAAAATTATCACCGCGTATGGCGCAACTCACGGTGGTCTGCTCCGGAAAACCGTCTGCTGCACTTCGCTCCTCGAAGAGGCAGGAAATGTGTCGAGTGAGCTCTCGAACAACACTTTGCACATAATGTAGTGAACGCGGTTTAAATCAGGGACACGGGACCTCGAAGAGGAGCGACGTAATGCTCAGGCATTTCTCTCGCATTTAGCGCTAAATCGTATAACGTATGCGTCGGTCGCGCACACAACGCACGGAGGTGCAAGGCCAATCGCCGGTCGGCTTCGACGGAAGGGAAAGCAGTACCGCGCTGCTTGAGGCTGGCGTACGCGGAACGCGAGAGAGAGAGGGTTATTAAAGTTAATGAATGAAACGCAACGCCGATAGTGCTTCCCGTGGGGGTGCCCGGGCTACGTACATTGTTTCACTCCTCCGTAGCCATAGCAACAGCGATGGCGCAGATGGCTTCGACGCAGACGGGCATCGCGGTGTCGGTGGCCACGAGCACCGATGAGAGCATGCGGCTCTCGGGTGCCATATCGTCCGACGTGCGTTTCCGACGATAGTGTGGGCATTCGGGTGATCGCGCCAATGGCCGACCGTATACAGATGACACACGAAGCGGACTTGGTCACGAACGAGAGCACGGCGTAACCGCTTCCAGAAACAAAAACGACGCCGAACCATAAGCACGTCCGAAAACCAAATCAAGACGCGAATGCACACGCAACCAGCACGAGAAAAAAAAAAAGAGAAGCCTAGTCCGTCCCCTTATACAGTAAGCGGAAATGGCCACTCGGCCCGCACAGCCCGCTGTGCGAGTCGTCGCAGGCGGCTCGCTCCAAATATGCGGCAGCGGAACGACTTCGTTTGTATACGCATCGATGCAACGAAGTACCCAGCACGGACTGGGCCCCGGCAAAAGCACGGATCCCAACTCGGATTATACACTTGGTTTACTTCGACGGCTTCCAACCGGGAAACAGGGTCAGCCTGAAGACGGCTAGATCATAGAGTTTCCTACAGAATTTTGTAGGAAACTCTATGGGCTAGATGACTTTTGAAAACTACAACAGCGCCAATTCTATCACTTGCTTTGTACTTCCTGCGCTTTCTCCATTAACTTGAGCCATTCCTTCCACGTTCCCTCCACGTGCCTCTCCTTCCACGTAAAAAAAAACAAAAAAAAGACAGCGAGACGCTGCCCGCGTTGCAGCAGTCGCCGCACCCAGCGTGTCTCCCTGCCACGACGCGCGAAGTCTTTCTTTGGCAACGTTCCAGCTGGTATACAACAAACTCCGCGGTGTTGCCTACACGAACTGTATGCACGCAGCTTCGTTTAGCGCAAACGGGAGCGTCAGTACCGACTGAGTTTCTACTTTGGAACCGGCCGGCGATATTAAAGAAATAAACAAACGACGTCGTCAAGGAGCCAAAGGTGACAAATGCGCATCGCAAACGCATTGTCCCGTCAACGGTTTCGACCGGGTCTCGGACCGGGCCGACAGGCGACCTTGGAAATTGAGCCAGAAATGACCCTAAACTCAGCACGCCAGAAGGACGCCGAAAGCAAAATCAAGGAGTGAAAAAAATAAACAAAAGCACAGTCGGCAGCTGCCGCGTTCCCTAAGAATCCGTTGCTCCCACGCAGCGCGTACGGAGGATCTGTGCAGGCGTGACGCGAGACGCGGTGCACAGACGGGAGCTCGACGTCGGGCACTGCCGACGCCCGCACGCATTCTCCCGGAGTACTCCCTCGAGTCGCGAGGTTTCCGGTTAGCGTCGCTTTCTTGCTTGCACCCACGCCCGCGCATAAGTTAACTGACGCCGCTCAGGGTCCCTGTTGTTAGAAGCACGTTGGCGTGACTACCCTTGCAGCTCGGTCTCGAATCGTATGCTATATAAACCTAACTTCCCTTGCGGCAATATGCGCTGCTTTTCGCAAAAGATGAAAGAAAAATGAAAGAAAAAAACCGACTAGCGGCCTTTCTTTTTTTCTATGTTTTGCCCTCTTGCTGTGTTCTTCGAAAAGCGACGCACTCAACCAGAAATATAGTGTACAAACGGTCCACTGCACAGACGCTTCGTCGTACACGGCCTGGTTCGAGACTGCACGACGTCGGTGCTGCCCTCCTTCGAGGGTGCGCGCACTTAATGGCACAACGGGACAAACATGCCGCAGTCTCACCCTTGGGGAGATCCCGCGTCCAAGTCAACCGTTTGTCCGGAGGGGCGCGGCGCTGCCACGTTGGTGGGACCGCGAATCGAACGGGAGGGATACCCCGGGCCCACGGACCAGGCACACGCGCATCACAACTCGACAAGACCACGGCCACACACGAAAGCGCGCACCGCTCGTGAAGGACACGTACCGTGGTCGACGGCGCACCGTTCGGGCAGAGCAACCACGAGCGTGTACCCATAATTTAGAAGCACTCTCTGTCGCGCGGGAGAGGTGACGCGCACCGGAGGAGAGCGTGTCACACGATGTGCGCAGTGGGTAGTAGTAGAAAACATTTATTCACAAAAGAAGAAAGAAATACGGAGAAAAAAGAAATGTACAGTGAGTGGAGTCTTCATTTCAAAACCCCAGTGGCCTTGGCTGCTGCTCTCGCCTGGATTACCAGTCCGCGCTGGGTCTCTAGGTCTGAGCTGGACAGGGTGGCCTCCCACTGCTCCTCCGTCTGTTGTGTTTGTATGTCTGGCGGTTTGGGGCCCGTACACCCCCACGTGACGTGGTAGGCAGTGGGCTGTTCGTTACACCAGGGGCATGCGTCTTTGTAGTGTTCTGAGAAGAAGCTGTATTTGTGTAAGTTGGGGAAAGTCTTGGTCTGGAGCTGTCTCCAGTCCCGCGCTTCCTGTGCGTTTAGCCCCTTGTGTGGTGGGGGGTAAAGCTGTCGTTGTTTGCGCAGATACTGAAGTCTCGCGCCGTAAGCCGCGGGGACGGGGAGGGTGGTTGTATAATCGAGGATTGTGGCCGCTCGGTTTGTGTGACCTCGAGCTAGCCTGTCCGCGACCTCGTTACCCTCCAGCCCCGAGTGCCCCGGGGCCCACGTAATCTGGTGTTTGAGTGATGAATTTGTAGCCAATGGATTAGTCGTGAATCTAGCTAAATTTTGAGGTATTCTGCCTGCTAGAAGGAGCCGACATGCCGCTTGGGAGTCGGTTACTACTTGTAGTTCTCGGTTGGCCGCGTCCCCGTATTGAACAGCCAGCACGATCGCCGCCGCTTCCGCTTCCGTAACCGTACAGTGCGGAATGGAGATACTGGAGACTTCTGTGTAAGTAGAGTCCACCACCACGACTGCTGCTGCGTTGGATGCACCCTGATAGAGGGAAGCGTCAACGTAGACCGTCTTCGGGCTCCGTCCCACTGTGCGTTTGAGGTAGTCTACTCGGGCGTTTCTTCTGCCTTCATTGTGAGTTTGAGACATGTTTTTTGGGAGCGGGTCCACGTGTACTCTGGCCCGGTACGGTGGAGGAATGTTCGTGGTCGACTGGATGGTGTCAATGTCCGCCGGGTAGCCGATGCGCTTGAGGATGTGCCGGCCTGTCGCTGTGGAGAGCAGGCGTTCTCTCTGGGACAGGAGGACCGCCTCTTGAATTTCCTCGAACGTGTTGTGTAGTCCCAAAGCTTCCAAGCTCACATTGGATGTATACGGTGGGAGACCAAGGGCATTCTTATAGGCTACACGTATCATCGCATTGACTTTGTTTAGGTCTGCTCGGAGCAGGGTGAGGTATGGGAGCCCGTAGGAGAGGCGGCTGATGACCAGCGCCTGCACCAGACGGATCGTGTCCTCCTCCCGCATGCCTTTTCTGTTTCTGGCCACCCGGCGGATCATCTTAGAGATCTGCTGTGTTGTCGTTTTGAGCAGTTGGATTGTGTGGTTGGCCTTTCCGTCGCTCTGCAACCAGAGACCCAGGATCCGCATGACTGGCACTTCCCGGATTGGAGCCCCGTGTAGGAGGATGCTCAGGTTGCCTGGTGATTTGTAGTTGTGTCCCTGTATGCGGATAACTTCGGATTTGTCGGGTGAGCAGCAGAGCCCGCATCGAATGGCCTCGATTTCGACGCAGTTTGCTGCCGCTTGGAGCGTGTCTTCCTTCTCGGCTAGGGAGCCGGTGTTTGTCCAGATCGTAATGTCGTCCGCATACAGGGTGTATCCAATGTTCGGAACCTGTTGCAGAGCCCTGGCGACTCCAATCATGGCGATGTTGAATAGGAGCGGGGAGATGATCGATCCTTGTGGCGTGCCCTTGTTGGGCATGTCTTGAGGGTCCGATCTCGTGTCACCCATTCCTATTGTGGCAGTGGGAACTGCCACAATTCCACCATTCCACCATTCCTATTGTGGCAGTGGGAACTGCCCCCATCGCGTGACAGGCACATCGTCGGTGTGTACAGACAAGCCTTCGAACAGCAAATAAGGACTGCAGGTAAGGAGGCAGACAACAGGTTCTCGTGGGTTCACCTGCACGTCACTCAGAGTGGCCGTCTGGCAAGCTGCGCACGTCGACTGTACAGTGCAACGGGATGCAGATAACCGACGCAGCCGGACAAGTCCGGTGATCGCGCTCCAAGTAGCAGGCAAGTGAAACGGTACGTAGCCGAGCTCCACCTCGAAGAGATGCACGAGGACAGAGGCCCGTCCGCATTTTCTCGCGTTCGAAGTCGAAGCTTCTGCGTGGCGGTTTAATTACGTGACAGAGCCAACGCGCCCAGAACTGCACCTCGCTAAATCACTACCATTAATTGAAAGACCGTAAAGTATATTTATACGGAGACAAGGTCTCGAACGAGCTCACTGTACGGATATAACGAGACGCCAGCAACGCCCCTCTCCTCATATCCTCAATCGCACTCTTCGTGACGCTTCGTAAACACGCCGTAAGTCGTGCCTCACCGTGCACGACACGGTCGGCGGCCGATCCTCCGTGCAGATGCGCACGTAATTGCGCGGACTGACTGCACGCGCCGCAAGAAAACAATGCCGCGACTCGCTCTCGGAGCCCTTCGTGCCTGCCGTGCCCCGGACAAGCTCGGCGTCCCCGAACTCTCCCAAGGCCGCTCGCGATGCCGAAGAAGAGATCGCAGCCGAGCACGACACGGCCAGTGGGTGCGTGACTCGCCGCGCCGTTCATTTCGCGGCGCGGGAGCCGCAGCTGCGCCGAAGCGAGCTGCCGCCGTCGTTGTTGCGTTTGCGAGACGACGACGGGCGGCCGCCATATTCCGAGAACGCCTCGCAGTGGACGCCCCGTCATAGCGAACGTGTATGAAAGGCTTTTGCACGCGCAACCGACAGAAATCCACAGACGTATACGCTGACACTACACGGAAACCGGGGAGGGAGCTGGAAAAGTAAACGCACAAAACGGTACTTGGAATAAAGCGGAACTGCCGGGATGCAAGCGCACGTCAAGCGACGCGCATCAACACTGATAAGGGCAGAGGTCGTCGCCGACGGAGGACCACCGAAGCGCAGCGCCGACTCTCCCGAGTGGGGCCAAATCTGCACAAATTCGCAAGTACACGACTCTCCCGAGTACGGCCAGTTCTGCACAAATCCGCCAGCAGTAGCTTGTGGATTTCTGCAGAACTGATCTTTGGCCACGTTCGTCAAAATTGATAGTTTAAGTTCAGCCGACAATAGCGCCCCCCCCCCCCCCCATTGCAAACCGCGACACGAAAAAGCAGAAATGACGCGCCAGAAGACAAACGGTCGTGCCGCAATGCTCGCCGCGGACGCCTTGCTCAGACGCGACAGTCGGCCAGACGGGGCACGGGAAACGCGTTCGAGCGTGACCGCCCAGCCTTCCGTATTATAACGTGTCTCTACGATTCCGAAGTATACTTTACGCGCACCTGACGCGCAGGTGGCACTCGGAGTGAACAGAGAAACGCCTTTCGCGATTTTCCTAAGTGTGCTTCAATCTCTATTCCTTCGTCGCGTCAACCGCTTGCACTTTTCGTTAACCACGGGCGGCGACCAACAACGCTTGTCTCGCGTTTACGAAAACGACAAACACGCGGCCAACAGAGCGCGGACAGAATGTAGGCACGCTGAATGTGACCGCACAAAGCATCGCGCGACGTGGGTCGAGAGTAAAGGTAGTTGCGAAATAATTGGGATCAAAAACGGCGCAACACGACGGGAGACCGGACGAAGAACGACACGGCGACGTCGTACCAACTCGCTCGAGCTTCCACTTTGGCAGTTACGAAAGCATTAACAATGAAAGGCCGAGGAGGGAACGAAATGAGGGGAGGGTTGGCGTGCGCTATCGGCGGCAAGAAAAACGCAATTAGTCGAGCCTCGTAAGCGAACGGCCCCGAACCTCTGCCGGGTGGGTGGCGCAATGCAGAGAAGCGTAACGCAGAATGCGCAGCCAAGTTGCCGGTGCCTCCTCCTCTCGCGCGCCGCTGCTCACGCGGCCAGCGCTCCTCCTCCGAGAAGCGGCGGCGAAAGGCCGTTGCACTCCGCTCGTGCCGAGGCCCCGTGGCCGAGAAGGGTGCCGGCGCGCAGTCGGCAGCGCAGTGGTGACGGGTCCGAGAAGCGATCAACTACTCCGCCCCAACGGTTGGCCGAACGGGGTGCAGCGCAGCAACTTGCCCGCAGCAGTTTGGCGTACGCTGTGGACGACGCCAGACAAGGAAGCGGTTCTTGTTTGTTTTTGCATGCACTACACATAGGCGGAGCTGCGCGGCGACGTTTTTCGTTCTCCCCCCCCCCCCCTTCCGCCGATCGCATCGTGGAGAACCCACGCAATGCCACCACCAATGGAACTTTGCGAAACGGTGAAAAACGGGCAACTTGGCACCGATTTGTAATAGACAACCACGAGAAAAAGAAAGAAAAACAGCGCAAGACGCATAGGAATACGCGGACGTTAGCCCTCCTTCTTCCACCCCCCCCCCCCACGTAAACAGGAACGATTGGGTAATCAAAGTCAGAATATGAAGATAGCTTATTGGCATCGCCTTTGAAACGGGGCGGTGACAAGTAGCTCGCTTCAATTAATCAGATATGTTATACATGCTTATCAATTTAGTATTTCGCCTACATCTCCTTAATCTTTTCTCTTTCCCTTAAAACCTCTATATCTACCTTGTAGAGCTACCTGATATACCTGTAATGCATCCAATCCCATCAATTTTTTCCCTGCGTTTCTTTTCTTTTGCTTTGTTTATTTTTAACCAATACACTAAACGGACCTTGCTTATCTCGACTGCTGACCAGTTATGGCTTTGAATCCCAGCGCGTCTGGAAAGTGAAAGCTTTCTACGGGTCCCGCTGGGCGAATATACCGTCGCATTCCGTTAGGGCACGCCGAGTGGGTTCCGGATGTTCGCTGCAGCAGACACGAGCCTCAACCCGTTTCGAATATTCGCTCAGGTACATTTTTGTCCTTAGCCAACCGGCTCGAGTCAATAACGAGGTAATGCTTTTTGTGGTTATACTACATACCTTCGCTTCCAAATTCTTTCTTGCCATTCTTGTATATGTCCGTGGTCTGATTCGTTTCGATAGTTTGCAACAAATTTACTGTTTCTGCTTCTCTCATTTTCTCTTCCCGCGGTTGTCCGTCTACGCTTTCAATTACCACGTACCTGGCCACCCACTTTCCTGCACCGCTTCCTCCACTCCGTGTCTGCGCTTTTGAGGCATAGCTATTAGTGCGCTTTAGCCGCCGTTTGTTTTTTTCACCTATGCTCCCCCGTCTGCAAAACTAATTTTGCTCTGCGCTTGTCTGAGTTTAGCAGCACTGCAGACAGCGACACCTCATGACGGCTGGTTCAATCACGGTACGTTAGAAACGTATTTATGTCGCACAGGTATTCTCGTAGGAGAGAAAAATAGTGAAGACAATATACGTTAGGCGCTACGCTGCTGCTAAGTTTTGCACCTGTACAGCTGAACTTAGACTTGCGATATTGCGCCACCGTCTTCGACAATCCGGAAGTTGTGAAGGTCAGGCTAGATTCCTCTCTCGAACGAACTTGGCCACAAGGCACGGACATGGAACTCAATGTTAATTAACGAGAAAATGAAGGACGAAGTGGCGGTTGACCCATACGGCAAAGGCCACAGAGTTTCCTGCAAAAAAAAATGAATAAAAGGGCGAGGCGTGGCACTCGTGTCTAAGGAAGGTGTACAAGCGTTCGCGGTTTTTAGCCTGTGCGGAATTACGCGCAGTACACCAATTTGCCTAAACTTGGTCTTTCCGGTTTCGAATGGCTTCGCGACTCTGCAGAATGGTCACTTTCAACAAACTATTGCGCTACAACTGCAACAGCTCCCGATGATTACGCATGTGCGCAGATACTTATACGGCCTGGCTGTGTCTAGAATATCACGCGAGTGCTTGGAAGTTACGAAGCAGTATAAGACACGTCACAAGAACGTCTGAAATCAGACAAATCCATGCGGTGTTCACGCATCACGTGACGCCCGAAATATTGCAGCACGGGAGTTTCGCGTGTGCAGGGAACTGCCCTAGGCAGTTCCTTCGATAGCGCCGGCTTCGCATTTGCCTTAGACAGAGCCGGCGGGCTCCTTCCGGTGCGCGCGTGGCTCGTCTTCTTGCTTCTCGCTGGGTTCAATCTCCGTTATCTATGCGCGATCCCGTGGCGGCAGTCACGTTCTCGGTGCCTTCGTAACGCGGCCAACGGGCGATCCCCGGCAGTGATAAGAGAGGAGTTCCGCTCGATTTGCCGCGCACGGCCTACGCCACACCGCGGAGCACACGGAGTACACCCCGGTCCCGTCTGCTCGCCTGCAGAAGGGAATGTTGCCAACAAACTTCCGCATGGGTGATTAAAATTGGTGACGCGGCCGCTGCTTTAAACTTGGGACGGCGGGTCACTCGCTGTTCGGCAGGAAGGAAACCCTCGAGCCGCGGGCGAACGCAGCCGCAATGCGCGGTTTTCGAGGTAATAGAGAGCTTTAGAATAGGGGCCCCAAACGTTTTGGGGCCCCAAAGAAATAGCGTCGAAGCCACTGCGCATGCGCAAGACGCAAACTGCCTTTGGGTTTTGCGTTGGGAACGCTATTTCACCGATTTAGCGGAAGCCCAAATAGCGGCCCCAAAAGCTTTGCGTCGGCAAACATGGCGGCACCCATTGAAGCGACGGCTCTAACCTAGCACCAAACTGGGTTCGATTCGTGGTAACGCGTGAAGTTCGCAAGCTAGGAGAAGTGACTGCGGTTATCGCTTTCTCTCAACTAGCGTGTGTTATGAAGATTGACTCATTAGACGCCGCTGATATTGAATTCGATTGTGGATTTTATGGCTCGTAGGCCTAACACGGCTAAGTTTGGCTGGTGAAGGCTAGTAAAGTTGGTTTGCTCAAAACTAAGCGCAACTAATTGTTTGCTGCTTACAGAATAACCTCTAAATTGTAGTTAAATGCGAATACACGAAAGTCAAAATTATTATTCATATCATAAAATGGTATATTTTATTTAATTATTTCTAATAGCTTTTCTTTGACGCCGTAGTAGTGCTGTCAGCGCAAGACGCTATCCGCAAACATAAAACTATTCTAAAACTCTTCACTTCTACGTGCCCCAACGGTAACACCCGCAAAGCTCTTTGGGGCCCCTATTCTAAAGCTCTCTAATAGAGAGTTTTAGAGAGGCTTTCTTCATATTTGGGGAGCTTTCTTTGCAACCTAGAAAAAAGGCCCACGTGACACGTATCGTAGAGGAAACAACTCGATCGGTGGTTTGTGAAGGTGCTGTACAAATCCGCCTATTATACTTCGGGTCCTCAATAAATCACTAAAAAAATTGGGTAATTAAACTGAATTGATTAGTGACTTAGGAAGAAAAAATAATTGTCTGAGTTACCATAGGCTAGTGCGAATAGTACGCGTTAGGTTCGATTCGTTTCCGACGCGCCTTTCATTTTTAAGTCCTTGGCTGAAGTCATGTGGAACACCCTGTATACTCTTAAACGCGACGCTACAGCCGACCCACATCTCCACGCTCTACATGAAGCGGGAGGCGCGGAAGGTCGCGAAACGTTCCGCAGCTGCAGGTCTCCCCTCACGCGTGAGCAACCGTGTCGGCTGTATTTCCGTTGCACCGCGAAACCTGCCGCCCGCGCAGCTGGTTAGCTCCGACGTCTGCACTTGTGCCAGTTTAGACGAAGCAAGCGAGGACATCGAGAGACCGAGGATAGCAATCGCGCTCTGAAACAATCCATCTCCGCGGGAGATAGAAACGACCAAGATATCAAAAAAGAAGTCCCAGTTTCGCCCAAAAGACGAAGCATCGATTGCGATAGCAAATTAGTCGACAGCTATGCGAATTAAGGATAGCAGTCTTATCGACCGTATAAACGTGGAAACGTTCGCTCACTAACGGAATTAACAAGCACAGTGTCCGCGCGCAGTAGCAAACATGAACACATCACGTTCGATAAGCGCGGACACTAGCTGTCAAAACGCTGGTGTCAGCAACGCGGCAGCAGCAGCGGGCGAAGTGACCTTCGTGCTGTCTATCACTTCCACGCAAGAGCGGCGAGAACACGGCGCACACAAAGGTATGAGCCGTCTGCAGAACACTTTCAAGGCGCACGCAAGCGCGCGCGGCCCTGCAAAGCACGCACCGGACGGAGTCGAAGAAGCCGACCCCCGTCTCCCTCCCGCGCTGCCACCCCGCTGTCACGTGGCGCGCGAGACTGAGCCGCGATCGTGAGTTCCCTTTGCGGCCGGTCGTGAGATGCGCAGTTGCTGCCGGAGCACAACGCCGCCGCCCCATCTCTCCCTCCCATTCCCCTAGAGCCTTTCGCGCGACGTTTAATCTCCGCTTTCTTCCTTCGCGCGCGACAGATTACCGCGATCGTCGCCTTACCTCGGGTGCTTTCACTCGCACATACAGCATACGACGCGCGGCGACGGTGTTGGCGCCCTTGGACTTCACACGGAACATCACGGCGACGACAGAAATGCGCCTGGAGTTCTATATAATTGCTATCGCAATAAAATTAAACGCCATACCGATATGTGAAGTGCACGACAATAGAGACTTTCAGCGTGTCCGGTATTCCGGCAAGCGCGGGCGGTTTGCCGGTTTAGCGGGGGCGTAAACATGAGCGGCCAGATTGGTGGCGCCAGCTGGTGCCGTAAAGCTCAACCACACAAACACAAAGCTAATTACTATATTCTGCTTAGCTGCTGGCGTAAATTTTTTATAGTGGCGTAATCGTGTTCACAATTACGCCGCTGCCAAAAATTTGCACCAGTAGCGAAGCAGGTTATAGTGGGTTACTACAGTTTCAGCTCTGTGTTTGTCTGGTTCAACTCTACGCTACCAGGCGGCTGCACCGCTCTGGCCGCTCACGTTTACACCCCCGCAAATCCGGCAATCTGCCCAAACCGCTCCCGTTTACCAGAATAACGAACAGGCTAAAAGTATCTAATAGAGACTTTTAGCGTGTCCGGTATTCCGGCAAGCTCGGGCGGTTTGCCGGTTTAGCGGGGGCGTAAACATGAGCGGCCAAACTGGTGGCGCAAAGCTCAAACACACAAACACAAAGCTAATTACTCGAGACTTTCAGCCTGTCCACTATTCCGGCAAACGGGAGTGGCTTGGGCGGATTACCGGATGGTCAGGGGCGTAAACTTGAGCGGCTGGAGCGATGAAGCCGCCTGGTGTTGTAGAGCTCAACCAAACAAACAAAGAGCTAAAATTGCAGTAACCTACTTTATTCTGCTTCGCTGCTGGTGTAAATTTTTCGGCAGCGGCGTAAATGTGTTCACAATTACGCGGCTGTCGAAAACTTGCACCCCAGCTAAGAACAATATAGTAATTGGCTCTGTGTTTAGGTGGTTGAGCTTTGCACAACCAGCTGGCGCCACCAATCTAGCCGCTCACGTTTACGCCCCCGATCATCCGGTAATCCGCTCAAACCGCCCCAGTTTGCCGGAATAGCGGACACGCTAAAAGTCTACTATATTCTTCTTAGCTAGGGCGTAAGTTTTCGACAGCGGCGTAATTGTGAACACAATTACGCCGCTGCTGAAATTTGCACCAGCAGTGAAGCAGAATAAAGTAGGTTACTGCAATTTTAGCTCTGTGTTTGTCTGGTTGAGCTCTACACCACCAGGCGGCTTTACCGCTCCAGCTGCTTACGTTTACGCCCCCCGACCATCCGGTAACCCGGTCAAACCGCGTCAGTTTGCCGGAATAGCGGACACGCTAAGTCTCTATTCTGCTTAGCTGTTGGTGCAAATTTTCGACAGTGGCGTAATCGTGTCCACAATTACGCCGCTGCGAAAAATTTGCACCAGTAGCGAAGCAGGATATTGTAGGTTACTGTAGTTCTAGCTCTGTGTTTGTCTGGTCGAACTCTACGCTACCAGGCGGCTGCACCGCTCTCACCGCTCACGTTTACGCCCCCGTAAATGCGGCAATCCGCCCAAACCGCTCCCGTTTACCGGAATAGCGGACAGGCTAAAAGTCTCTAATTTCAACGACACGCGAACTCAAGGGACGTATAATTCCAGCAAGAGCCTCGAGAATTTGATGCTGCTCGCCCTATGCGTCTTCCGATGTTCTGTAATATTAGAGTACGCGAGCTGCCGTGATGGTAATGGCATCTGGTGATGCTAAAACTGGATTGTGCTACAACCCTTCTTGTTGTGTGAAAATCCTTAGCAATCCTTGGAAAACTGTACACTGTAGTGTAGAAGTTTGCGTTGTTTTAAGTACGCAAATAACAGATCACAGACACGCATGGAAATAAGATTCACGCAGTTTGTCTGTACGCGGCATCACAACGGACGCTACTGATCGATACATTTCGCGTCCCGGTGTGTAATTGCAAACGCCGTCGCATTCCACCTTGCCATATTCAGCAGTGACGGCGTTTCGAGTCATAGAGACCGAAGAAGCGATGCGAGCCAATAACAAATGACAAGGTGGCTAATTCGAGAATACGGTGCAAGCTCCAAATATCACCGACAGTGCTACATCCGGTAACGCGCTACATCAGGTAACGCCAAGACGTACGCGCGTAGGGGGCTAGGCGTATCTCAGGAGCAGTTGCGCGTCTCCGGCAAAGCGAGACGGCACAGTGGCACACGGGAGCCGCCCACGCGTCGTTACGGCATTGCGCGCTAGCTTCCGCTACGCAGACAGCGAGGCGCCGCTGCGAGCGGATGACGTAAGCGCCCACGTGTCTCGCGCAACGCCCATCCACGAAGCGTGGCCCATCAATGGAACCGCGCGGAACAACCGACGCGGGATCGAGTCAGGCGAGACGTTGCTCACGGCGAACTCGCGAATCCCGAAGGTCACCGTCGCGTGTGCACACCAAGGTCACGCGCGCCTGCAGCGAACCAGAAGTGCAACGACGCCGACAGGGACGACGGATCGCCGAAGTCATTTAGAGAACGTCGCCATTGTCGCATGCGCGCCGCCTCGGCCACATCTTTCCGGCAACGCGAGACGGCGCCGCACGGGTTGCGCGAGCAACGGAACGTCGACCTCGCAGTTATTGCGGCGTGGATCGATCCGTTCAGACGGTCTCGCCTTCCTGCGAGTCACACAGATCCAAGTGCTCGACCGCGATGCAGCGGTGGTGCAGACTTCAGAAAAGCAAACGGCGACTGCTACAGCGGTAAGACGCCCAGTTCGTAATGCACTGAATGACGACCAGAGGCTGCTTGCACGACGTGGGTAAGCGTACCAGAGTAAAGAAATGTACCGACAGGGCGTAACGTTCGAGAGCTGAAGGCTCCGGGTGAATTTCGACCGCCTGGTGTTCCACGAGGCGGTCTTGTAGCTCGCCTCCCTCCCCCCCCCCCCCAACCCCGTCTTGCGAACCAACACGTCACCCGCGACCCCGTGCTCAGCGGCACTTCAAGGCAAACAAAGCCACCGCTGCGAGTGTTCGCCAAAAGCATCACGTGAACAGCATTGTCGAGTGAGATAAGTAGCGACAATTGCGAGAAGTTTACACAATCGGTAATCTCATGGGATGATTGCAATTATTTACTACAACGGTGCCAACTTTATCGTCGTGCAATTTTCATGCTCATGCGCTGAATCGTTCCCAACCTGTGCCGAAACGTCAACTCCAACCCGGGCGGACTGCGAGACCTCTACGCAGCGATGTCACAAGGATGAAGGCGACGTATACGATGCTCGCCGAGGGAAGAGCGACGCTATCGGACGCACTGAGCGAAAAGTACGACACGGTGTCCAGCCACGTTTACTTTAGGGATTCCGTAGCTCTTGCGTCACAGCGGGGCATACCCATTCTACAGGACTGGCACATCCCCGGTCGCACATACCGAATGGCTAAAAGCTAAAGTCAATGAATAGTAATAAGAGATCGGTGTGTTTGAGAGGCGTCTGTGAGCCGCCATAACGGGCACAGGTTTTACGTAAGTAATCCTTTTTCCTACGCGGAACAAAGGTGTACATACACGGTCAGTGCGAGAAGGGTTGTATAAGCCACTTACTTCGCTGGTAGTTTCACACATTCCCATATATATATATATCCACAAACATATGCGTCGAGAATCCTGAAAAAGTAGGCAAGGAATGCTTCGCTGCACAGATCTATGCCAGCGACACCTGATGTTTCGCACGCGCTCTTGTCGCGCGAAGTCAGTGCGTTGCAAGCGCTGCCGTCGCGCGCCGACACGTCAGGCATCGTTACGCGTCGCAAATACCTTAACAGGTTGGTGGAACGAAATTCGGTGCCGCGAGAACAACCTCAGCGCCCCGCGGTTGCAATTATCGACGTAATTTGTGCTTCTCGCGGTATAGACGTAAGCGTGTCTGTCGAGAGGCGATATCAGGAGTCGCGGTCGTCGAAGTCGAGCATTGTGAAAACGCAAGGCTGCCGAAGCAACGATTGAGCAGAAAAAAAAAAAAAGCATCGTGGCTGTCTATGTCAGCGCGAGCACCTGCGGCGAATGCATAAACAAAGAGGTCGCCAACAGAAGAGGAAGCGCGCTACAGATGTGTGCATTGCAGGCAAACTGCATTGCGAAGCAAGAAAAAAACAAACGGCTCGGTTGGATTACAAGTAGGGATGGAGAACACGACGGCGCCCCCCGGTGCAGAGTACACAGGCGCAGGACGCGTGAGCTGTGGACAAGCGAACGCGCCTACTTGAACGCGCCTACTTGGCCTACTTGACCGGCCTACGACAGACGACGACGAAGACAAAAGGCTAGCGCAGGACGCTGCTCGAGCGACACGGTTCGACATCTGCGACAGATCCGCAGGACAGTATCGCGTGGCGCGTGCGCGTGCGCGTGCCCAGCGGAGCGCATTCATTTGCGCCCTCTCTCCCTTCTGCACCCTTTCTGCCCACGCACGCAGGCGGACGGCTGTGACACCGGAGACGTGGAGAGGGGCATCGAACGCGCATCCTTCGCGATGCGTTGCCAGCACCGACGGCGGAACAGAACGGATTCGCGGAAGGAGGGGCCCGCGTAGGGCACCCCGACTTCCCCGTCCAGGCGAGGCGCGCGTACGGCCACGCACAGCGTCGAGCTCATGGCGGACCGCCACGCGCGCAGCACACCTCCGATGCAGTAGCCCGCCAGATCGCGTGCTGTGTGTTGGCACGTCGTCGCACGGCCGAAATCAAAACGAAGACGAGGCTGCTCGCGTGATGCCGTTTCTCCATTCTTCTTCTTAGCCATAAACATAGTATCGGACTTCCCGGTCAGCAAAGAAACGCACGAGGCACGGATAAATTATGCGTTTCATCGCAGCAGAGAACGCAGCAAAAAACGAAAGACCCAACGGGAAATATCCAAAACGAATGCTGAGACCTAACGCAATGCGCGAGAAAGGTACAGCGTATTGACTCACCGAAGTCGAGCGTTGTATTAGTCCGTGCGAGTGTTCTGGGACTGGTATTCTGCCGCATACACGGGTAGCTGCCTTTCCTCCGGCCTTAATCAAAACGAAGAGTCAATACAGCGACATTTCGACAAATAGAGCAATGCCAAAGTAGGATGCAAGGAAGTCCTCTGCAACGGCCCTCTCCCGCGCTCGGGAAAGGGACGCGCGCCATCGCGTCGCGCTCTTGTCAGCCGGCAGCCGCCACGGCGTATACGTGCCACGACCGCCGTCCGCAACCACACGGCATACGTGCACACCTCACGCGCCGACAGTGTGTAAACGCACGCGGGGGTGGCGCAGCCCAAAGGAACCGGTCAAATATGAGGCGCAAATCTGGGCGGCACTGCGACAGAAAGGGGAGGGGGTTGGGGGCAGCACGCAGCGGGCGGCATTGGGAGCGCGCGCGTTCTATTACGGGCCCCCGCTATCAGCACGCGCAAACAATGCCGGCCCGTTATCCGCGCTGCGCCTCTCGATAACGGGACTCGTGCCAGACTCCTCCGCCTCCCGCTACGTACGCACGCACCCTTGCCTGAGCGGAGGGGGCGCTGATACACACACACACACACACACACACACACACACACACACACACACACACACACACACACACACACACACACACACACACACACACACACACACACACACACACACACACACACACACACACACACACAGACACGCGCGCGTGTGTGCGCCCTTTTGCGATTTCATTTCGGATTCCGCGGGAATCCCAAATGTACCCACGCAGGCGCGGCTGCAAAAACGAGCGCCGTGTCCCTCCCAGATGAACCGCAATATAACGCTGCCGACGTTGCCTTATTAGAGCCCCTACCGATGCGGCGTATTATATTTATTACTATTATTGGTATTATTATTATAACCGCGATAGCGTTAAAGGCCCCGTGTCGCAGAAAATCCAGGTCGGACATCATTTCGCCAAAAAAGATTTTCAAGCTACGCATACCCATGCCTTCCGTGTGGGACAAGAAAGTTACTCAACTCATTGAGTTTCTCAAGCTACACTACGTACAAAAATCATCACGTACGACTTACGCACAACCTACAGACATGACAGCTTCGGAGTGTAATTTGAATACACGAGAAAACATGATTCTGTTACGCGAAAACTAAAAAAAAACTTTGCCAGCGTTTATACCATTCACACACCGGCCACGGCTTCTGTCATTTGCGGGCGCCCGCGCGCTTATATCTTCGAGGCCACGGAGCCGCGCCTCCGGTTCCTTGCAACACCTCCAGATGGCGCTCGCTTCCACCGCATGCTTAGGCGTCGATTGTCTACAGCCTTTGAGAGAGCTTTACCTAGAAAATACCGTTGGGCGTTGAATGGGAATAGATGAGGAGAGAAGAGAAAGTTGATATCAACAAGGGACTGAGGCAAGGGTGCCCTTGATTCCAACTCTTGTTTATGATGTACATGGTGAGGATGGAGAGGGCGATAGAAGGAAGCAATATCTGATTTAATCTCTCATAAAAACAGGCGGGTACAGTAGTAGAGCAGCAGCTTACAGCTTTGTTCTATACGGACGGCATTGTGTTGCTAGCTAAGAAGCAAAGTGATTTGCAACGTCTAGCTAATGTCTGCGGACAGGAAGGCGAGAATTTAGGTCTAAAATATAGCGTTAAAGGATCGGGTGTTATCATATTCAATTAAAACAATGAACAGGCAGTGGCAATACAGGGCCAGGAAATACCTCGTGTAAGAGAACATAAATACCTTCGTATTATTGTGCCATTACCACCAGCCCGGAATCCGAATCTACAAGATGCAGAATTTATCCTGCGAACGCCCTTTGGACAAACCCGGGGCTGCGCCGAAAGGCACAGCGCCTTAAACTCTCCCTTGACACGTCAAGATGCTGAGCCTTCAGGCAGCGGAGTCCTGAGGAGAGGCATGGGCAAGCGACATGTCCAAACGTGCAACAAAGTGCTAGACAGCCCGGCGCCGTATTTCCTTTCCCCTGGAGGTCACCGCGCACGGCAACTTTGAAGCGGGTGGCCAGCGCGGTCGCTGGTTGGACCTCTCGGACGACCGTCGAGTGCTGGCTTTGTATTGGGCCGTTTGAGTAACAATCGTTTCTCGGGGCTTTATTAGCCCCGACGCCGCCACCTGGAGAACCGGAACCAGCGGGACGCCTCGCATTGGGCGCTCACGGGAAGACAACAAATCAAGCTGCGCAGGGTGATTGCGGCTGGTCAAGTTTAGAAGTGAGGGAAGCTCACAGTAAAATTGATTATGAAGAACGAATGAGGAATATGGAAGAAAGCAAATGGACTGGGAGAGTGTTCAGGTATTTGTACAAGAAAACCATTAATTCACAGTGGAGGGAAAGAACTAGCTAGCTTTCCAACAAGTGTGCGGCCTGTATGGTGAGCAACATGGTAACAAGGAACGTCAAGAGGAAAGTCGGAGAGGCTGAGATAATCTCATGGGTGGCGGCATTGGAAAAGAAACCTGCTATGACTAACTAAAGAGGAAAAACGAAATCAGGAAAGAAACAATTTATGATAACTCGAAGGGAAGCTCATTACTTTTCCAAACTAGATCAGGATGCCGCAGTACTTTGTAAAGCAAGATACAAGGAAGAAGCATGCGCTTGCTGCAGTAAAGCTAAGGAAACGACGGAGCGCGTTTCTTAAGAATATGAAGATATCTGCCAAGAGGTCGACGTAGGCACCTCTCACCCTCTTGAAGCCTTTGGGCTCATCGAGAGCAGGAGGAAACATGTCCGCAGTAGAGATTAGTTAGATGCGATTGGAAGATTGGTGGAAGAAAATTAGGGAAACGACAAACGGAGGCGTGCAAAAACAAAGTTCACAATATGGGTTCGGGAAGTTTGGTTATGGGAAGTTATCGCGATTTTTTTTTTCGTAACATAGGCAGGACATTAGGCAATATAATGAGAAGAGCTTGGTGGCGCAACCTGCCACCCCATTCCAAAGGGGGCGCTGATAGCATCCATCCATCCATCCATCGCGGCCCACGCAAGAGGCCGCGTTTCTACCAGAAAGCCCGCGTTCAAGCATAGCGTTTGCCGTCAGCGTTTCCCGGTAAACATTACGATTACATGCGCTGCAGTTGCCGGGAAGCGCGAGAAGCAGTCAGGTATAACTTTAAATACTATCGCATTCCACCCTTAAAGGTAAAGCTTAAGCGTTTAAGCGTACTCCAAATTATTATTATTATTATTATTATTATTATTATTATTTCCGTCTGCGCAGTCGTCAGGTGTCTCGACGAACAGAGCCAATGCTGGCCTACTTCACAGATTGCAACAGTGGCTGGCTGCCCAGGATACATGTACAATACTAATATAAGCGCAAGTTTTTGTATTGTGATGAAACGCGAAAAAATTATTTTCTAAGACATCGCTAATAAACTAATGCATCTAATGGGACACCTATGTAGACAAAGGAAATACACGATACGTTAATAGGACAGGTTACCAGTAATATTCAAATACTTCAACAAAGCTAACATTAAGCAGGCATTTCAAGTTAGCTTATTTATTATATTAGTTCCGGCTGCTTCAGATGCTCCAACAAGTGTTTGTCACACACTTCCGATATCAGGAGCGCTGTAACGTAGAACTATTCCGAACTTTTCTATTCCATTTCTGCAATCAGCCCTCCGCAATAGGAAAAAAAAAATTTGGACCACCCCTACTTCACCTGTCTGTCACGCGACGTCACGAAAACTGCGATAGCTCCCCATCTGATATGACATGTACGCGCTGATTATGCATGATTTGAGCGAACAAAAAAAGTAGTTATTTCTGATTCGACGGCTTTTCGCCATTAGTCATCGTCTATCGGTAAAAAATTTTCGGGCTGCACCCACTTCACCTGCGTGTCACACGACGTCACAAAACCGAAAAAACTCACTTCGTAAAGGTGACGTGTACGTGTTAAAGATGCATTAATAATATGCCGAACAAAAGTGAATTTTTTTTTAATAGCCGCAGGCTGCCACGTTCCGAAAGGAATAAAAGATGGCTGCCACCGATCGCTAAGGCACTGGCTACTCGCACCTGCCAGTGAGCATGGGTTTACTTGCGTACAATGAAAGTTTTTGCGTGGCCGTGTACCGTTTTTCAGCGCTTTCGGCACGTTTACGACTTCGCTCAGTAAACTTTTCATTGCTGAGGATCCTTTTTAGGGGCATTCTTTACCTCCCGTTGCATGCCGCCACAAGTTTCGACCACACACCGCAAGCAAGGGAAAGCAGACCAATCGCAGACGTCGGCACCACCCTCTTCAACGGTTATCGATTTTCAGTGCACTGGCTCGGTCCCATCGAATCCTTCTCCAGTTGAGCGTGCTCCTCGCCTCTTGTCGGCCAATTAGGAAAGACAAGCAAGTAAGTGTAGGCAATGTTAGTCTTTTTTCCAGCAAACAAAAGTGACCTCCTATGAACGAGGAGAGCGATTGATTGGTCTGTTCAGACAACCCTGCGGATGACCGGCCCATGCTTGCGTCGCCGGTTACGCAAATTTGACGTCAGAAGATTGGAATAAAAACATATTGGAATAGTTTTATGTTATAGGGCCCCAGTATGATGGCGAATTACTTGGCGCCTTTATTTATCGCTTCTATTTACCTATTTTTTGAATAAAAATGCGCGGTCCGCGTATATATTCTTGGGGCGTTCGCCCATAAGACGTGCTGACACGAACGCGACAGTACCGCATCGCATTTCCCCAGTGCATCACGGTATAACCTGTTTGCCTGAGAGTGCGCTTCTCGCCGATGAGCAGACGAACACGGTAGCTGGCAGCAATCTCGCTCTTTCCCCACCCGCTGTCGACGCGAAGCGCAGCCGTTCCCACGCACAGTGTGCGACGCAAAAGACACACAGGACGTTCGATGCGACGTGCGGCGGCGTGCGTGAGGGGGTCGCTGCTCCAACATGGCGGCCTACAGCTCGCACGTCGGATCGCGTGCGACATCGTACCGCGGGTCTCCTCCTCTCCCATGTGCGCGTCACAGCTGTTCGATCTTTTGGCCGAAGCGCCGCACGGCTGCTGGGACTTTCAGAACCTGCTGGGAACCTGGCGGAAAACTGTTCGATGCCTCGTTCGTGCGATTATTCGAACAATTGGTCCGACAGTTATCTGGCGCTCGTGTGTGCGCAAAAAGAAATAAATAATAAAAGAATGTACGCACGTACAACACGGTATCGATAAAGTTTCAAACACATTTCCGACAAGTTCCAGCACGTTCCGAACCACCAGGTTTCTGACGGCTCACTTCCCATAAATTGCGAGAATGTACAATCTGCAAAGGGGGAAAGGGGCCGGGAAGCGAAAGGAAGCTATCGCACAAAAAAAAAAAAAACCACGGTGCTTCGACTCCTGACCACAGGTTCTCCCTCCGGCAACGAAACTAGTCGGTACTTACAGGAAAGTACCCGCACGGGGAACGCGCGTCCCACCAGGGAGGGCGGTAGCAGGGGCACAACGTGACACGACTACATGGCATACACTGCAGCGGCAGTACGGACGGTCGCCGCAGACGGAACTCAGCGGCGTCAGCTCCGCCTTCGCAGCGGCACCGCAAGAGAGCCCGATAGAGCCGCATCGAGGACCACGTGCACAACTCACTTCCTGAAGGAAGCTCCCATGGCGGCGAACAGCTTCTTCATGGCTCCAGCTGGTCGAGGGTGGCGAGCCGAGAGGGCCGGCCGGAAGCCGACGACGAAGCACAGCAGCGACGTCTCGTAGCCAGAGGGAACCGCGGCCGTCGGAGAGGAGCGCTGCTGGCCGCGCGGGTTTAGGCTTAGGCAGTCGGGAGACAGCAGCGGGGTGCTACAGACGGCGCAGAAAGTCCGAACGGCGGCTACAAATCGGAAGCCGGCCGAGTCGCCGACGAGGGCTGACGGACCACCGTCAGTTTGCGCAGCGACGAGGGCGCGCACGTGAGGCAGGCACTACGCGCACGATGGCAGCGACGGTGCGGCGGCGAAGAACGTGAAGTGGCACGGCCAGACGGAGTCGCGTAGCAAGAAAGAAAGGAAGGAAGACGCGACTGTGACGCGCAGTGCGAGAGACAGCACGGAGAAAAAAAAGGGGGACCTCCAGGCCGTCGCCGCACACATGCAGGCTAATGCAACGGGGACGCGCGCAGACGGTGGCAGAAACAGCGCAGCGCACGACAGAGCCACTCTGTTCCTCGGACGGTTCACCAAGGCTGGAAGCAGTGCCGACCGGTTAGAGAAGCAGCCTGCGCGTACACGTATAACGGCCGAAACGGTGCACCGGCGAGGGTGACCGTCCCGAACGCCTCGGGAAGTGGGAGACCATGCGCCGTGTGTGTGTGTGTAGCGCGCTCCTGTCAGCCAGCCAATGGCCGCACACCTGTACGGTGGTGCTGCTGCACTTCCTCAATACTGCGAGGGCCCCGCGTCAGCTGCTACAGTGACGGGCCACGATGCGGACGCAATCGGGGCCAACGGCGACGACGGTGGTGGTCCCTCGCTGCGTGGCATCAGGCCCACGACGGGGCCTTTGTGTCTGCTGCACGGCTCGACGTACCTGCCACGGGCAAAGGGTGCACGCGCAAGAGGGGATGCAGTATTGCTGCGTGAACGGACGACGAACAACCCCAGTATCTGGGCGACCTGCGCGCGAATAGCTGCAGTCTCTGCGACGAGGTATAGCCACGCACGGCCTACGTCACAGCGTCGAAGAGGAGCTCGGGCACCAAGCCCGTTCGGCGACCCAATCCAAGAAGAGAAAATCCACCGACAGAGAAGAAACCGGGCGACGACAGCGTTCCCGATACGGACGATCGCTCTTTCCCACAGAATGCACCGCACCAGAGGGCCGCAGTCAATGCCAACGGCCGCTTCGCTTTCCAGATCCCACGATGGTCGCCCTTACACAGAAGGAAGTTTGCGCACGGCGAAACACCACACACAATATGCGCGCAGAAGCGCACGGCACACACAGCACGCCGCCTCGTCAGTAGCACCCGTCGGGACCTGCTCGGAATGGGGCGCACTGGTCCGGTCTACTTTCGCCGCTGGTAGGCCACAAGATGTTGTTCTTTAATGCAGCTGGGGGAAAAAAATCGAGATCGACCACGGGAGGAGGCCAGTCCGATTGACAGCAACCGGCTACGAAGAAGAATCGTCAGCTGCGGGCGAGGAAAGCCTCGGTCGTAGTCCCAAGGAGCGCGGGATCTCGGCGACGTGCCTCCGTTCACAGTGGCAAGGTCGTAGCACACATCGTCGCGCCGGCAGTCACCACAAAGGGGGCGCACACGAGGGCCCAACAACGAGCTTCCTCGCGAGAAACGGCCCACACACGGAGAGGCTGTACACACAAGCAGCGCACGGGTGCAAATAAAACGGCCCGTCCGTGTACGACAGCTTTTGCGAAGGCTGGCCGAGCATCCCCCCCTCTACCCTAAACTGCCGTTCACGAAGCGTGCACAGTTCCGCACGCGCCGCGGTCCAACCAGTTTCCGCCGCAGTTCTCTCTCACAGCCAACAATGGAGCGCGCGTTAGGGTAGCGCTGGCGCGTGGAACGAACCCGCTCGCCGACGGCGGTGTAACTCTTGGGAACGGGACAGCAGGCACTCCTCACCGTGCGTTTGTGTGTCTCGGCTGTCACGCGGTGCCGAGAAAGAGGCCTGCAAACTGCAAGTGCGGCGAGGGACGGGGCTGACGACCGAGCCTCGGGTGGGGGCCGAGTCTCCACGCAAAGACGCCGAGCAGCAGTGCGGCAAGGGCGTCGTCACGCTCCGCATTGAGGAACACGACACCGCCAGGAACACCGCCACCTACCCCGTTCAACGCCAAACAACGAACCCCCCCTCCCCCAACCGACTGGCTTATCGTCTTTTTTTACTCGGGTAACGGGACGCAGCGGACCACGCCCGCGGTTCATTTGGTTGGCACGACCGAGATGCGGCCACAAAGGACCGCGCTGCGGTGGCCAGACGCGACGGATTAGGGTCATCCTTTGTGCCGCTCTCGATTTCTCTTTGACGCTGATGCGAGTGCGGGACAATCGCTAATCGGCCACGCGCGGAAGCAGAACATCGCGAAAACGAAAAGCGCGAGAATACATCTTGCGTCTCGCCCTTGCAAGAAACCCTTCCGGGAAAGAGAGATGCTAGAAGCAGCGTTAAAGAGGTTCAAGTTTAGCTCCATTGGTTAATAAATTCTACGACACCAAGAAGCGTCAAACTTACCGTGACCCCAGTCGTGCGAAGCCACACAAGACACAAAAACGCCAGCTCGAAGTTCTCTAACTGGCTCTTCGGGAGATTGTCACTGTGTGTGCCCGGGACTGTATACTAATTATTAGGTCAATACATAATTACACTTTATTTTAAAGGGGGCGAAGTACTCAACCGATTCACTTTGGAGAGAACTTCCTTACGAAGAAATACACGACCCGAACGTGCAAATATAGCTTGAGATCATTGCCGTACCACCCGTCGCTACAGTTGGCGCCTGAAATTCAAATGAAGGAGAACGTCTTTCATTTTTTCAGGCAATAATGAGCGCGTCTTCCACTAAATAAACAGTATTAAAGTCTCGCACAACTGCTCTATCCAGTTAAAACTGAGTGCGGCTCTTCACTGACTAATTAAAAGACGCTGACGCCAACGACCGAGTTAAAGTCGGCCTCTGCCTCCGAGAGTCGCCTTTCGGGAATGGTTCGCCGTTCAGTCGCGTCCGAACGCATTCCACCGAACGTCCTCCACTCGTACGCAGGTGCCATTCGGTGAGGTCGCTTCGACGAGGAAGAACGTCGACCCATAAAAGCAGCACTTACCGCATCGAAGCCGTGAGCGAAGGCTGTGAAAGACGGCAACATTTCCTACAAATATTACTAGAGTGTAAAGCAAACTCGGGCGCTGTAGTTGCTATGGAAGCTTGTAAGTATGCCCGCTGAGCCAGCACGGAAGTGCTGGGCAGTACGTGTATTTGCCTAAACTTCCGTGAAAGCGGCTCTGTGGACTTTGGAAATCAACAATTTTCAGCAAGGCATTGCGCGTTTATGTGATAATGCGCAATTATTACCCCACGTGCGTGTTCCGTGTTCAGAAAAGTACAATTGTTCGGAAAGTGAGAAAAATAAAACATCTGCAGCCACATCCACCAAGAGTGGACAGATCCACCCGACATTCACCTGGTGCACAGACGAACCATCGCGGCGCCACAATTATTTCTTTTTTTGTGTGTGCGGGAAGACACATATGGACGCGAACGTCTTCCAACTTTTCGATCGGGCGGCTTCGTCAAGAGCACGTCGACCCGTGAAAAGCAGCGCTTCCCGCATGTCCGGCTCCACGCTCACACGAGCGAAGGGCAGAGGACAGCTCGTCAGGACGAGGAAGTTGGCTCGGCCGCGGAGACGCGAGAACCGTCGGGGGACGCCGTCCAGAAAGCATCAACGCTGCCGCGGCGAGGGTAAGCGGCGGTGACGGAACGCGGCGAGCGAAGGCAAGAAAATAAGTAAATCGAAAAAAAAAAAGGAAACGGTATATAGGCACGTGGCCAAACAGGCCCAGCGACAGCTAGGAACCCTCGCTCGCCACGCACTGCGGGCAAATAAAGAAGAAATGAAAAATGAACGAGAAAAAAAAGAAACTTTCGAGAGGAGCGACCGGAGCGATGTGGAAAAGGCGGCCGGCAGGAAGAGAGCATTCGCACGTTTGACTCACGCTCTCAATAGAGAGTTTTAGCTCAGCGGGTTTACGTTTCGCTCCGCTCGCAGTCTACACCGTTGCGCCAGCGGAGCGGCTCGCGAAAAAAGAATTTTAGCCCGGCGGATCACTCACCCGCTCGAGCGGAGAGAGCGGGGCGCTCTGCTTCCCCACCTAGTGGTCCGAATAGGAGTTACTGAGAAATGAATTTGAATTACGCTTGCTTTTATAATGCAAGAAATGTTGAATAAAGATATATTACATGTTCTCAGTACATTATTTGTTAATAATATACTGAGTACTAATGTACGGGTCAGCGCCGCAGTCGCCGTCGTCGATGCAGAACTGCCGGCGTTCATGTTCGCGGCTGCCATCTTGCATTTCCCATACACGCCCGCGCGCGCTTACGCACGCTCGCGCGCTGCGTATACCCTCCGCTGGGGAGTGCTTTCCAGCGGGCGTAAACGCTACTCCGTAAAACCGCTGGCCGCCTCGGCGTTGTGCGCATGCGCAGTCGTGTCTCCGCTCGCCCGCTCCGCTCCGCTGGCCGTAAACCCGCTGGGCTAAAACTCTCTAATATCTCACACCGTGCAACCCAAAAGAGACAGGGGGGAACTCCGCGGAAAGGACGCACAACACGTCTTGCACGATGGAAGCCTCTTAACCTCATTCTTGTAGATGGGTACGTAACTCATTAATACGGCTCAGATTATATTTCTCTAGTCCCTTTACACGACATTACATCGCTCTTGCTCACGCCGCATCAAGGTACGAACGCATGTTCGCTTCCTCTACAACACAAGACGTTTTCAAACGAGAAATGCTGCTATCAGGGAACGCCGCGAAGAAGTTTGTCGGTTGTCTTCACCCTCTCGTTGCACGCACAAACACACCCTTTTCTTTTTCATGCATTCACTAACGCTTACTATAAGCGTCGCTCGACGATTTGCGCGTGTTTTCCTCTAGTGCAGCCTGTTCCCCTTATCGCTCTACTTGTGGTACGCTAGCCTTACCGCCGCATCGCCTCAATTATGCTTCGGTCGCGAAAGAACCCCAAGTGGTCAAAATTCCAAATCCGCTCCCCATGCGACGTGTCTCGTAATCGGAACGTCGTTCTGGCACGTAACGTCCGATAAGTTATTGAGGTTAGAAATGTTACAATAAATAAACAAAACAGGCACCAGAAATGAACAAAAGTGTGGCAGAACGGTCGCACCTGCTTGCGGGGTGACGTCCTTCTTCACCGCATCCTACAGCAGTCTATATTCGGATACAACTTAAGTCTGCAGTGAAGCCCCGCCCACGCCCTCATAACCGCCTACCACTGTTCCACCGCGAGGCTGGAAATTGTTCGTACTTCAAGCTTTCCCTGTAATAAGGCAGTAACCACAGGCAGTTCCCTGTAATAAATAAGGCAGTAACCACAAAAATATAGTTATTGCCGCATAATTTTATACGTTTTCCCTCGCCTATTACAGTGGAATGGCGAAAGGCCAGTTCTTTATTCAACTGAAATAAAACGCTCGCTTCGCTGCAACTATTTACTGCCAAGTTTCACTTCAGTTAGCAGTGAAGTTTCACGAGTAAAACAGGCTGAGCAATGAAATAAAGCGTACCAAGGACTTTTCAAGAGTGAAATGCTCAGACTCCATAAACTTTGTCCATGTCTGTTACACACCTCATCGCTTCCGCCAAGGCTGGCGGAGTAACGCAACGCCGTGCGGTCCGTATGCATTCGTTGCCAACTGTTGTGCGTGTGTGTGTGTGTGTGTGTGTGTGTGTTTGTGTGTGTGTGTGTGTTTGTGTGTGTGTGTGTGTGTGTGTGTGTGTGTGTGTGTGTGTGTGTGTGTGTGTGTGTGTGTGTGTGTGTGTGTGTGTGTGTGTGTGTGTGTGTGTGTGTGTGTGTGTGTGTGTGTGTGTGTGTGTGTGTGTGTGTGTGTGTGTGTGTGTGTGTGTGTGTTTTACAGCTGTATCCTACTATAGCATTTTGGTTCTCTCTTCATCGAAACATCTCCAAACTGCGTCTGAAGCAAAGTGTGCGTGAATGGGCTAGTCGCCCATGCCTGTAAAATATCTCTGCCCTATACCGATCTCTTTCGTGCTTCCTCTCCTCCAACACTCTAAAGGTCTCTGGATCCAAACCACTGACCAATGGACGCTGGCATTTACGCTAGTATACTCGCGGACGACTTTCTGAGTAACTACGAAGGGAAAGCTACGGAGGAAAAGGGCGCACAAGTGAGAACGCTTCTGAAAAAGTGTCCCACGTTTCGAACCACGTAAGTTTAGGTGGGGAAGAGAAAACAAACACCTTATTAGCAATAGTTAAATAAGACAGAACACAACACGGAGTGTAGAGGTTTGCTTATTAACGCGATTGCGTTACCGCCCCCGTATCGCAGAAAATCCGGCGCCGGCGTCCTGCGTCGACCATCGCTTTGGCAAACGATCCCTTCTAACCACGCATACCCAACAACGCAGGCACTCCGTGTAGCCCAACGTTATCGAACTGAATTTTCAAAGTAAAATACGTCGGAAAAATCGTAAAGTACGGCTTACGCACAACCTAAAGACGATAGCGCCGAATTGTAATTCGAATATACGAGAAAAAATAATTCTGTTACGCGGAAAGTCAAACACAAGCCTATTTTTCCAGCCTTTCTAAAATTCATAGCGCGGCCATGACCTCCAAGGTTTGCGCGCGCTGGCGCACGCAAATCTTAAAGGCCATAAAAAGAAGCTCCGGTTCATTGCAACACCTTCAGATGGCGCTCGAGTCCGCCGCCGCATCGCCGCCCTCGCAAGAGGGCGCGGTTCCACCAGAAAGCTCGCCTTCGTGCAAATCGTTCGCCGCCAGCGGTTCCCAGCAGACATTACGGCTACATAAGCCGCATTTGCCGGGAAGCGTGAGAAACAGTCGGTGATCTTTGAATGCTGTCGCGTTCCACTGTTAAAGGCGAAGCTTAGGCGTCGTCCAAATTTGATGCGCCTTTTCCCTTCCGCGAAACCGTCGCACGTGGAAGCTGCACCGACGCAGCGTCCGTTCCGAGCAACGGAGGGCACAGCGAAACGCTGCCGGCCTACTCGGCGCGGTGGCACACGCGCAGCGGCCACGCGCCCGTAGCGATCCCTTCGCATGGCCACAGAAAGTTGCCCGCGAGTACGGTGGCCGACCCGTTGACGCTGGCAGCCCGGTGCTGTCCCTCGGTAATGAAGTTCGCGCGCAGCTCCGGCCAGCCGGAGCTGGTCTTCGCGGAATGCGTGCCGCTATACTGCGGAGCCAGCGTGCGTTCAGGCGCGACTCGGCTGTGCGGAGGACAAGGGGGCGACGCAGGCAGCGGCGTTGGCGGGGTCATTGCTGCTGCTGCTGCAGCACAGGGAAAGAGCGGCCGCGCGCGCTGCCACATTCCTGTCGCGCAACCAGCGTGAGGCGACGACGCGTGCACCAAGTGGCACGAGCATCGAGAGACACTCTTGTTTCCCGCGCAGCATTTCCGGTTCACCCCATGAGACGACCGGGGAGGGAATTCAAGATAAATGAGGAAAAAGAAAAGATAGGCAAAAAAAATACCACAGTACAAAATTCGTGGGTTTCAGTATAGATACCAGAGCTTATAAGTTTAGTTACAAGTTGAGTTACCGAAGTGTCTGGAATAATTACAATTAATTAGAGATCACTGATTACCGCGCACTAAAGCACGGAATCGTAGACTTTAGAGACATGACACGTCAGCGCGACATTGGAGCAATTCCTGAAAAACCAGAAAGTAGAAAGCGCAACTAATGACGTCACACACGAGAAATGGAAAACAGTTGTCTCCGAGTTCGGTTGATGCGTTGCGTTCGCCTAAAGTTAACCTAAACAAGACCAACGCAAAGATGATAGTGCCGCTAAGAGACACCTAAAGTCAAAGATTAGGGTCGCGTACCTTTTTTTTTTTTCACCTAACAGCAAGACGAGCAAAGCAACAAAAAATACGAATGGACGAAACAAGCACCAACTGGGAACTACACAATTCAAGTAACGATCTGTATGCAAACTAGCCAAAACATTTCCTCCCCTTTATTCACGCCTGCTACAGTCCTCTCTCTTCGCTGGTGCGTAGAGTGCATGTACCACAGTGCTAACCCTAACCTAGCGGAGACAGGCTATGCCCGATCGGCTCTTCCTAAAGTGATTTCGAAGCAAACCGTACGAACCGATTTAAATGTTCAAACCGGGATTGCAAGCAAAATAAATAAATAAATGCGCCAAGAGCGACTATATGCAGAGCACAGACCGGAAGGGAGCTAATGGGACAGCTTCGCAATTATATGTCAAACGGTCATAACGCCATGCGACTGCGTCACGTAAGCGTGACACTGCTATAGTTGACTTGGAAACGCGCGCCCGTTCCTAAATGCCCTGCCGTCTTCCTTCCGCACGTTGCCCGGTTCCGATGTAACAGTCCTTCCGAGAGACGGGATGGCCACCTTGTCCATCCACTACAGGCTTAAAGACTGTCACGTGACGCCGCCTGCTAGTGTATCCATGCGCGCTCGTGCCGAGATGGCAGCGATACGCGGTAACGCGACTGCACGCCATTGCAAGATGTTTCGCAAAGAACGTTCGTATGCTCTTGACTTGTCTGCCCCGCAAAATTTAACACAGCTCTAGTGGGATTTTTTAGAGCGCAGCTCTTTGGCGTCCGTTCCTGGGTTTTGCGTCGGCGTCGTCGTCGGCCTCGTAACCAGCTCCGCCCCCCTTTCATCCCCCCAGCGCTAGCAGCGACCGACTGATACCGCTGGATGCCGCTGACGCCGCTAGAGAGTCAAGATAACGTGACTGCATAGAACACCGTCGCCGCCATGCAGAAAGAGGAGGAAAGGGTCCCCCCCCCCCCTGTTCTTGTGTGGCGGATAGGGTGCTCTTCAGTTGCCGACGCGCCGGTTATTCGTTGTCCCTGAAACCAACTCCGCAGCTGGGGTTGACTCACTATCGGCGTCAGCGGCATCAGTCAGTCGCTGCTATCTCTTCCCTCCTCCCTTTATCGTGTTGTCCGCTTGCTGCGCGCGCTTCTGCCCCCATCGTTTGCCGCTGGGTGTACACGCCGCCCCCCTCCCCCCTCTTCCTGCGAGTCTCCGGTTGTCAAAGCGCCGGCTCGAACTTAATTCCTTTCTTCGCTCCTCCTCCAATGCAAGCCCTGTGCGGTGGCAATCAGAGAGCCAGATCGGTGGCGGCGGATCTGTATATGTGCACCGCCCGAGCCGAAATTGCCGCTGCCGTTCGCCCTGTGCGGTGGCAATCAGAGAGCCAGATCGGTGGCGGCTTGACATAAAGACAAACAGCAATTTCCTAACACTTATGCGGGAGAACATCCCGTTCCTCTCGCTCGTAACGCGTCCCACGGCTGTGACAACCTCGCGAGGCACTTGTATAGATCTCGTCTTTGAGAATCAAGCATTGGTGTACCAAGTCGAACATATATCAGTCTATTTCTCCGACCACAAAGCTTCCTTCATGACTGTCAAGAACTGTTAGTGGAGTCTTTGTTAAAGGAATACGTGTGAAAAATAAAAAAAAAATTGTGTGATAGCGCATACATGTGTTGCTCGATTTCTTTGCCTCAATCTATCGAAAAGGTGAAACAGCTTATTTGCTGCGCTCAAATTTCGCATTAGGAAGTAACGTAATCGTCGGCATTTTTTTTTCTCTGTATCTCTCTCTTTAACCAGACAGAACTAAGGGCACAAAATTTACGAGGTTCGAATTTGCGGGATGGCTACATACCTTTTGAACGGACGAGGAGGAAAGGCGGGGGGCGCGGCGCACCTCTGGTTTGTGCGAGGCGGCGTGGTCCTGCTTGAAGGTGCTGTCATCGCCTGATGCGTAACCATTTGGGGATGCTCTAGCCCATGTTGCGAAGCATTTACGGGATGTCACATCATACAAGACCGTTGGGAACCGCTGTGTAGCCTTTGGGAGTAACTACGATGAGCGGGAATTTCTTCTGGTTGCACAAATATGCGACCCGCATCATCAGCCTTGCCCGTGTTGTGAACTGTCATGGCTGTATCGATCTCCACTCGACGAAGAGCAGTTGAGTATATCCGAATCACCAGCGTGAATTGGAAAACCTCCCTATGCGATCGCTTAATTGGCACGGAAACCGAAACGTAAGAGTGCTTGTCTAGGGCCAACCCAATGCAACCTCGAAACACCTAAGCGCCAATCGTATTTGCGACAGAATATTTGCGTTAGCCACCAGTATACCATTCTCGTGGATTTCAAGTCTACTATGCTACGTCTAGTTAACTTCCAGTATGAGACCGATGGCGTGGCTAAACACAGGGATCACTACGGTTGGTAAACCCGCACAATACATAAGCGTTATACTACGCCTTCATCTCTTCACCTTGTAAAGCAGTAATATCCAAAGGTGATCGCATAAAAAATGTGCCGGCTATTTAGGAGGACACAATTTCCCTAAAACGGATGATCGCGTCGTAGGGCCGGGCCGAACAAGACCAAACGAAAAAAAACATACCCTCGAGGCTTCTACAGTTTAGATTGAATGACGCTCGCCTAGAGTGGTCAATGGTAAAACTCAGTCGCCATCTTTCGGGGGAGAAAAAGACAAAGGCTAACGCCGCAATAAGACCATGCATGGTCACGCCGAACGCTCAGGCCATGTGCTATAAAGCCATAAACAGGTCTATCACTCCATAGCAGCTACTAAACTATAACTACAAACTTATAGTGCTTCGGACAATCGCGCAGTCCGCAGCCTGCCGGTCGGCTGCTCCGCAAGTGTGATTCACACTGCACCGGCATACTAGCTGTTATTACTAACCAAAACCATTTTATTCGTGGGCGGAAACCACTTCCAACAAACGAGGTACTCGCGCAACGTATCTAGAGACAATTTGAACACTTGTCAAAGCAAACAGCACAACTTATTCCGCAACCGAACGGTACCCACGCTGTCACACGATTGCCAACTACTCAATGCCGCTAAAGCGCATCTTACAGAGAGAATACCGCAATAACGGCACATTTGTGAAACAATTCTTCTAGACATATAGACAACCCTTCTCCGAGGGTGACTGCAGGCTCAACCAAGCGCGCGCACATTGCGTTGGGTGCTCCGCTCGCTTCACCGGCGGCAGAAACTCCGGCCATATGCCTTGTTAAGTCACTTCGGTATTATGTCTCACAGCGCCATTTACAACGTACAAGACGTCACATCATGCCAAATGGTCAGCGCGGGCCTGGAAACAACCACCAGTGATTCTCGCCGAACGACACCCAATCCAGGATAGCAGCGAAAGCAGACATGTAGCCTGTAGATGGCGCCACTGGCTACTCAATACTAAGATCCCTAGGGACTTTACTCCATACTAAACTCAATACGAGAGCACCCGCAAAAAAAAAAGTCTATAGGAGAGCGGTTATAATATGCTTCGAGGCGGATCTACCACCAGTGCTTAGTTGACACGGCCTTTTTCGCTTGGCGTAGGTTCCATCACGATAGGGCTAATCTGTACGCAATTTCGGAAGTGTGCTTTACCGATAAAGCTCAACCTAATATTTTGACTAATCTAACCCGTCCTAACCTAACACCCTTACTGTCTTGCGTAAACAAATATTTTTACTGTACACCTTTCCTGTTCCCGTCATTCATGACAGCCTCGCGTGCTGTTCTCTCTGCGTCCAGGGTGGCCGTCCTTGACCTGTCCCACTCTGCCTGCCCGGTCGTAACGACAGATAGGGCACTCGGCCACAACGCAACACCGACCTACCCACACGGCAGCTTCCAGATGGAGCGGGCGCGGCCGTACGTATAACGAATGCCGACCAGGGCGCCATGAAATGACAATCAGCTGCGGACACCCGCTGCGCCCGACGCGACGGGATGATGCACGAGGAGGGATTGCGCGACAGATGCGCAGATATACTACACGCCCAGGCTTCAATGCTGGGCGCGAATGCAGTGCTCGCTCTGTGCGCGAGAACCATTCTCCGGATATTTTGTACGCGACACGGGCACGTCGCAGGAGCCGATGTTTCGACAACGAGACCTGCCTTTGTCAGGGTGGTGCCCTGACAAGTCGCCCCGTCGAAACGTCGCCTACACAGACAACCATCTCTTCCACCACCGTTTGTCACCATCTCCCCGTGATCCTCTTGTCACGTATGCGTTAAGTGGCCACAGCATCGGACACATTCTGCTTACACTGGCCCAAAGTGTTCTTTCGGAACTGCAATTTCACTCACTTGGGGCCAAATGGTTCACTACCAGTGGAGGAGATTAAGGTCGAACTTCGCCTTCTTGAATTTCGCGCCCAAACGAGCGCCGGTCTGACAGTGTGACAGCACGCAGCTCAAAGCAGCTTTATTATTTTTCGCATTTGGGCCGTTTTGTGGAAATAAAATTTCTCGGGCATCGCTTGGCCCTGTCTGTGGTTCCTTTCGCGTGCACCGTAGCCCCTGTTACGTTTCGCCTACGACGCGCGGTTTAGCCGGCGCGGGTGCAACGGACGCCGGGGCTTCGTTCAAAGCGGCAGACATTTTGGCCCGTTCGGCGCCGCCGCTACGCCTCCCCGCCAAGCGCGTCCAGGCATGTTCCGATGCCACGTGTCTTCATGTGCGTGTGTGAGTGTATGTGCATGTTGGTGCCCACGCTTGTCGAAGCGCGGCAGCCGGGGAGAGGAGCTCCCAACAACTGTGAAGCGAGGGGGTCTGACAGGCGCCGACACGACGTATGAGCCACCTTCTCTTCCCATTGTGCCCCAGCGGCGCCGGCACGACGGCTGCGCCACCTTATCCCATTGTGCCCGAGCGGCACAGTCACGTGCTCGTCTATAGAGGGGTTCCTTCTCGCCCTCAACTGCGAGAGTATAAAAGCAGCTGCCCCCGGACGCCAAAGGAGGGCTCCGATTTCTTCTGTTGAGTAAAGTGCACTCCCGTCTCTCTACTTCGGTCAACCTGACCGCCAACTCTTTGCAATGTTAGAATAAACAAGTTGTTTTGTTGTTACCAGTCGACTCATGCTTTGCCGGGACCTTCGGATGCTTCCAGTTGTACCCCAGGCCGCCAGGCCAACGCTACCCTTGGGGCTTGCGACCCAGGTGCAACAACGGGCGTCAGCGCCGAGTTCCCAACAACTCGCGCCAGCGGTGCGATTACAACACCCCTTGCCAATGAACAGTCAGCTACAATCGAGCAGACCATGTCAAAAGCCAAGAAGTCACCGCGAGTAGCTGCGGGTATTTCAGAGCGGCGGCGCCAGCTTTCTGTTTTTGCGTTTTCTTTAGGCCGCCAAGCCTTCCTCGCGGCAAGGGTGGCCGCTTTGCTGCTGCTGCATGAATAATTCGCTAATACAGTTTTACCTAATATTCTTACTTTGTGTCCCCTCGTGAAAACGCATTTCAAATTAGGAGGCAACAGCCAAACGGTGAGTCACGTTTCCTGTATACGCACAGAGCAGTATGCCAGCGTTGCCGCAAGATGAAGCAGGCGCGCAAGTCAGCGCCGGAGAAATGCCACTTTTAGATAGGCTGCGAACACGTAAAGGTGACAAAATTAAATCCGGAAGTGCAATAAAATTTCTGCGCTAAAACGGAGCTCACCAGCAAAAATTCGCCAACTCGCTAAAACGGGAGGTGTTATTACCTACGATGCCGCATAAAGAGATTTGATGGCATCGGTGCTACCAGTTGGATGAGGCCACTCCACGACTGATACAGATGTCGAGCAAGACATACTAAAGAGGTTTCGGGAACGTGACACTCATTTCTATACCGGCATGGATTAGCTAGTTGGTGTACAAATAGAGGATATGTAGGGACAAGCATGGTGACCATATGGAGGGGTGAACGTTTTCCAGTGCCTTACCTCGCAGACATGGTTAACCAGCGTGATTTCTGCCCCATCCCTCCTGTGTGCTTCTGAGGCGTTGCTTTTCCTCCCAAGCACTGCACATTCAAGTTTACACTAGCCCAGCTTTCAGTATTAAGCCTTGCCATGCAATGTGCATCAGTGTGCCTGTGCCTAAAGCTTGCCACCGAAAAGCCGCGTGAGACGCAGGACCACTCGCTCCCTCGCTGCTGCCGCAGTTGCTCGCTCCAGAGTTGTGACGGCGCGGTGATCGAGTGGGATGTACTGATGCTTGCTTGCGCGCGCGTGACAGCATGCTTGTCAATTTAGTTAGTATGGCTATGTCTACAAGCTTAAACGGCCGATAAAACTACCATCCTTACTTCGTATAGCTAGTTGTCCACTAATTTGCTATCGCAAGTGATGCTTCGCCTTGCGGGCGAAACTGCAACTGTTTACTTTTTACTGCGCTCGCAATCAGCGTACAGGAAATAACCGGAGGCGTACATAAGAGCAGCGGCAAGGGACGACGTGCCAAACCAAGGATTAATTAGCTCTGATATGAATTTTCAAGGGGTGTACGGTTGCGCGATTAAAAGACTGGACAAAAGAAGACACACAGCGCTAACTTCCAACAACATTGGAAGTTAGCGCTGTGTGTATCTTCTTTTGTCCAGTCTTTTAATCGCGCAACCGTACAACCCTTGAAGATGCATTACCAACAAGCCCACATTGCAACCCTTCTGATATGAAGCCGCAAAATTATCTGCGGCGCATTTTCCACACCACCGCTGCTGCTTTACACACTCCCAGAGACTAAGAAAGGTTAGGTTAAACGATCTGCCGTAGGCCCCTTAAAAGATCATGGCAAATTTCCTCACAAACGTTATCCATCACCTTTAAGCTCTTTTTGCAATGTACAAGTGACCGAGCAGCAAAACGAACTCCTCAAGTACACATATACTCCGGTCTCGCATTACACTCAGAGCTCGCATCATCCAATTACGGGCACGGCAACCGGGAAGACCGGCTCGTGCACTGCGCGCGGCAAATCCTCGCCCGCGTGACAGAAAGATAGCGCGCGCATCCGAACAGCGCACGAGCGCAGCTTTGGCAGCGCTGCAGCGATTTACCGACACGCAGGTGCGCGTCAAACACCGAATCGAGCCGAGTGCGTACACTGCGCACACGGGGGCTGTTTCGGGACGTTCACACGGCGAGCTGGCGTTCCACCACGCGCACGCTCCTCCCGCGTCTCGAAGAACAAAGCCGTGCGCAGACACGCGGGCGTGAAAACCCGAAGGCGGCGCCGAGCAGAACGAGTAGCGGCGAAAACAATGGCGGCGCGCCTCGAGTGAGCGGCGCGCACAATGGGAATGCGCGGCCGCCGATTACGTGCGGGATAAGGCCCGGGAGGCAACTTTTGTTTGCCACGCGAGAAAGTGCACACGTCACTCGAAACGGCGACGGATCGCGTGCCGTTGCACCGACCGACCACGTCTCGGCTCGAGCGGAACGGAAAGCCCGAAAGCCTACTCACACCGCGCATGATCCGCACTGCACACAATGAAAATGTCATTACAGTTGGAGGATAGTCCTAGCACTGGAAAACGAAAAGAAAAAAAAAGCATTTGGTCGTAAGGTTACGCCTTCCCATGTGGCAAAATGTCGCACGCGCAAGGCAGCGAATTATTGTTCGTTTCGCTGATGAGGTAACGCTAAGTCATAAAGCTAATTAGGGAGGTCAGTGTCCCGCCTCGGGTATGTGCTTGACAACATTTGAAAGCACTGTAATAGGTGCATCCTCCCTGCAGGTGTGCAGCATGGTAGGCTACTGCTCGGTGCCGCAGTGAAGGACGTACGCAACGGAGCCCGGTGTCAGTCTTCCCACGTACCTGCAGGACAAGTAGTTGCGTGAAGCTTGGATCGCGAAACTTAGAACCGGCAAGCAGCCATCGGCTGCAACTCGGGTCTGCTGCAAGCACTTCCGCGAGGAAGATTTTTGACACGGCGTCGGGGTCCTGATGTTCGCCGAGTTGCAGAAAGCGCGCACTGAGAGGCTCGCTCCGCGCGCTTCCCGGCTAATGTCATAAAGCTCTGGCCTATGGACTTGTTGACGCTAGATACTGACAAGTTCACTGAAAAGGGAGCGGTAAGAAGCACATTAAAGAAAAGGCATGGCATATGATCATGGTTGTGTTAGCACCCAATAATGAATGTACTGGATTAAGAGAAAAGCAGCAGCGGAAAATTGCTCACTGAGAAGATCGATAAACATACAGTGCGATACAACTTAAGAAATATGGATATTGAAACGCTTAAAACTTGAGAATAAAAGAAAAAAAAGATTGAATCGTCAGGACAACACATATCACAAGTCACCACAGGCTTGTACAAGTCCCTAGATATAAGGAAATTATTTTTGAACAGCTCTGATAGCGTCCACGCAACAATAGTTGCTTGTGTACTGTCATATGTTCATATACTGCGGCCTCAAGCTCACGGCACGGTGCGATAACGCGCTCGCAGCGAAATCCAAATAATGTGCGCCGACATGCATGCAGACGCGCGCAGTCGGTCGCTGCGAAACGGCGTACGATCGCTGCATTGAGGCTCCATTCTGTTATGCTTGGTTATACGGACAGCCCACTATAAGAACATATTTCACGTGCTTTGCACTCAGCGCCTGCCTACCTTTCACACAAGAAACCGGCTCGAGGGACCGCATCGCGGCGACGGCGCGCTGTGGGCGTTCGCCGTACGTGTTCGGTGAAGAGGCAGCGACTGCAAACCGTTCTGTGCCTTCTGCACCTCCCAAGATTATTATTTTGACAGCAAATAACTTGTGGCGTTTTGAGAGCACTTACATAGAAATGTCCAGGAGTGTTCCCGCGTGGTGTTCTTATTGAGCGCCGACAGTCAAACCTATGAAGAGCGCGTCGCGTTATCCCTCATACTACGCAAGCGAAGCGCATCCGACAGATGGCGACAACGTAAATCATCGCTACCAATAGCATTCTGGTTCATGAGCCAGCTGAGCGTGATGCTACCTGCCTGTGAATTACTTAAGGTTCCCTTCGTTTCTTTAGGAAACCAGTTAATTTTCATTCGTTTAGTTGCGCATTATGAGTGATGTGTTCAAGCAAAGACGCATGCATTGCGTCCACTTTTGTTGGTGTGTGTGTGTGTGTGTGTGTGTGTGTGTGTGTGTGTGTGTGTGTGTGTGTGTGTGTGTGTGTGTGTGTGTGTGTGTGTGTGTGTGTGTGTGTGTGTGTGTGTGTGTGTGTGTGTGTGTGTGGTATATATACTGGACGCCGTACTACGAGCCCCCCCACTGAAGGGAGACCCTAAGCACTGTGATCTGCAGGCAGAGCAGCCGAACAAGTGCGTGTTGATTAAACACAAGGGACCAAACAGCCGACTTCTAGAGGGAAAAATCGCAGGGAATGGCCTCACGGAGAGTCGGCCTGCCACGGCTGGTCGCGTCACGCAATGCTCCCTCCTAGTTTATCTCCTTCCTCCGAGCTCCACGCCTCCTCCTCTTGGCCCACACTTCGGTGACGTGCCGCACCGCGAGGCCACAGAGCTACGGAGCAATGGCGACTGCCAGGCGCAGTGCGCACAATGGCGTGCTGTCGCGGGCCGCTCGAGCGTGAGCCCAAGGCCGCCAGCTACCCAGAGAGGCACGCCGCGGCCGACGTGGCCCGGGAAAAGGCCGGCGCCGGAAGAAGGCCCGACACAACGCACTACAGACCGCGGCGGCGACGTTGACTCCCGGCCGCGCGCACCCCGGTCACGGCGTATACGGGGTCGTAAACTATACTCGATGGAGATCAGTGTAGCGCCAACAAGCCGCCGCTACAAGAGGGTCATGCATGGGCGCCTTATCGACCGTTCCGGCTGCGTACCCTCCGAACTATCCCGCCGTGGCAGTTACTGGCACTGCGCGAAAGTCGTCAGTCCGATAAGCCACTCACATGCAGAAACAGGCGGAGATGACACCTGTTGACAGGTGGTAATAAGCTACGCGATCCCTAACAAAACAATGCAATCGCCGAGACAAAGGGCTACGCTGACAGGTTTAAAGCACACAGCAGTACACCATACAACATACACTCACATGGAGGCTCTTCACGGAGACAGATGACATCTAGGAGGGCTGCTTGAGAAGGATCCGTATAGCTTAACTATGCTTAGTAAAGGCCAGCTCCTCTCAGATATGCAAACATGCCAGACTAGGTCAACATCCGATGAGTGAAACGAGATGTTTGCGAGATGCAACCGTGTCTCGACGAAACCGCTGGACCAAAAGCTACCAGATGCCTACCACCATCACAGAGCTAATTTCACAAGCCGAAAAGGGCAAACGCAGGCCAAAGAAAAATGGTGAGAGCACCCGATTCAGTTCCATTTGTTCCAAAAAGAATGCGGTCACACGAGCACTGTCCGGCTAGATGGTTACGAGACCATCAAAGAAACTCCGAGGATTCCTGTGCTTGCAGAGCAGGTTGGGTATTAAACACCCTCTAGTATCATATAAGACAGCTACACAAAGCTGCTGATTGATGGTACTCAGCATCTGCCCCTCGGTAAAGCTATGTTCACAGTTCAGACAAAGTATGTAGTGCACAGAGAACTCGTAGCACAGTGAGGCAAGTAAGTAAATGAATTGATCTCCAAAGGATAAGAAAAACCATCAATGGGGCATGATAACAATTCAACTGCATGTCGTTATAACCATGGCGAATATATTTAACAGTATGCCATGCTAAAAAAAGCATGAGGAAGTATTGCAGCACAGAGGGCTGTTGTGTGCCATCAGAGGTAAGACGTCCCACTTTCAACCCTAACTCTAGGGCTTGTGGTGCCAGAGCTATGTTTCATAGAAAATGATCCCATAAACTTGTTAGCCCTTTGTTATCTATGCCATGTCCATATGGCAACTTCAAAGAAAGGAGCACAATGAGTCAGAGTAGAGCCAAGCAAACTTTTCAGTCTACCTGATGGCCAGGTCTAGGAAGAGCACCATGCTTCTTGCAAGTCTGTCAATCCCTTCCCTACTCCAAGCTACTCCTTTCAAGAGGCTGCGCTATGTGAAGCGAGCTTTCACAGCAAATTTCATGTGGCAGAAATAGACAGGGCAGCACAATGCCAATTGTTTGCTGGCTTAAAGGGACTGACAAATGGCCAGAATGTGCTGCAAGGCGTTCATTGAAATGAAATGACCACGATTTATAATGATAGAATCCAGCACGCTGTTTCTGAATTAAGTAGGAATTATAATTTTAATTTGGAAAAGAAAATCACAAAAAACAGTAAGTAGCACAGCCTGGCGGTGAAATCTTGGTGCTTTGGAGGTAGTATATAAGATTACTATACGTAAGTCAGCTGTTAATAATGTATAGGATACTTATTGCTTAAAATTGCAGTCTTTTACATCGTTGGGCTTATCTGTTTTATCCGATGCGTATTAATACATGAAGAAAAAATGTGCACACTGACTAGAACACACTGACAAGAAAGTCACAAAAAACAGTAAGTAGCACAGCCTGGCAGTGAAATCTTGGTGCTTTGGAGGTAGTATGTAAGATTACTATACGTAAGTCAGCTGTTAATAATGTACAGGATACTTATTGCTTAAAATTGCTGTTTTTTACATCGTTGGGCTTGTCTGTTTTATCCTATGCATATTAATACATGAAGAAAAAATGTGCACACTGACGAGAACACACTGACTTGGTGGTAACGCGTGGAGAAGCGGCAGAGTTGTTCATTGCATCAGGGCTCACATGAGGACTGTTGTAGGCATGGGAGTTTGTGATTTAATACACAGAGTTCTGTGGCCTCTGTGAGACACAAAATGCTATCAACGAATTGTGCAGTGCATGGATACCAACACTGCAGTAACAGTACCACTGGTATATCTTACCAATTGGCTCAGCTAAACAAAAGCCAGGTATAGGCAGCCACGAAAAGCATAGCCTTCGAGATCCGTTTGTGTTACTTGGAGGAAGCCGTAGCTGGGGCATAAATTCGGACACCACCTTTAATAGCAAAAATATTTCACCCCTTCAAAAAACATTCACTGCAGGAACATCGGCTTGATAAACAAAACATTACTTTCTTACAACTAAAGCTGCGCTTGTCTGCTTCCAACCAAGGCCAGCATATAATCACTATCACGCTGACCTATCACTGTTTCGACCATGTTTCCTGAGCACAACTACACCCTCAATGCAGATAAGAAAGTTATCAAAAAATGTTCCACGGAGTTTTCTAGGTTACTGCTGTATGACTAGACACTCAGACCAGTAAGCTTTCTGTAGCACTAAAAAAAAACAGGTGCCATAAAAATTGGTCATCAGTTTCTCTGAAGGGCCCCTCACCAGGCCACATGGCAAATTTCGGTTATATGCTGGAAGATGTTACGTGTCCTCTAGGGAGTGTACTGCCACAAATTTTTTTTTCAAATTGGTTCATTAATAGCCGAGACAGAAATACTTAAGTGCCGCAAACCAATGATTTCAGGCGGCGAGCACCACTGCCAAGTGAGACACTCTCTCCACTTTCCCCGTCTAGCCTCCGCAAGCGAAATTCCTTCCCTGCACTCTCCCATACCGAAGCTCGAGAGACCCGTGTCACATACGTCACAGGCCCCGCCTTCATTTTTTTTTCCCTCCTCGCTTTTTTTGCGGCACAGCACACTTCCGCTGACGGTGTCGTGCGCGAGCTGTTGCCTCGTTTTGCACAACGCACAATTTTGTGCGCTGTGCACGAAGACACCTGACTAGCAGTATAAGTCAGAGCCGCACGAATACTGAGGCAGACACAAGCGGATCACAGAGCATGATCCTGCACTGAAACACGGTAGAAAATGACGAAGTTTCGGTGTCTGCGCACATGACTGCACGACATGGGAACAAGCAGATGAAATGGACGTACATCTCTCTTGCTGCGGTGCAAAGTAAAACAAAAACACACAAATATTCACTTTGTGCGTTTTATTATTTCTCGAAGCTTTAAGTCGTCTATTCAAGCAAAAGATTACACAAATAGCAAATGTTGCCTTGATTAATTCTTGAGGTCACGTGTCACTACAAGCAACGTCGCAGCACAAACACGTGCACACAGACGCACTAGCATATGTATGTCGCCCTCCAGCTTGGAGCACGGCGGCCGTGATAAGGGCAAATGGTGTTCGGTTTGAAATTTAAGACCTTCCCGCAGCGTGCAGCGAAGTAATATTTAGCAGACATGACCATTAGTGCGCATTGTATGCTCTACACTTGTCAGCTCAAAATTGCCAGACCTGGTGAGGGGCCCTTTAAGCTAGATGGAGCGAAAAACAGGTGGACACTACAACGAACTTGCTGCACAGCTGTCAGTGTCGCCAGACTTTATGCATGTACTTTGGTCAAGCAAAACAAATTGTAAAATGGGTTTACATTCTATTTGTTGCCCATTGCCAAGCAATTATAAAAGAACTTTAGACATGCATTTACAAACGATTTATACTTTTTTTGTGTGTGCTTTGCCAGAAGTCTGAGTGAGATGATTCCTCACGAGCACACCTGACACGCCCGCTGCTTCCAGACATGTAGTTTGCCAGCCAAATTTTTTCTGTCCAAGCCAGGCCGGTAGCAGGCGTCAAATTTTTTGACCGCTGGGTGTTCACTACCAGGCAAAGTTTGTCACTTTAACACTAGTTTATCATTCCATGTTGCACGACCTTTACTGGCCTAGAACAGCACATATGACTGCACCACAAGGGGAAAGAAGGCCGGTTATCAGACACAATGAGCAGTGAACATCACTATTTCCTTTTTAGACTTTGAACATTGTGCCCGATATGTTCTCTTGCTTTTGACAAATGTCTTAATATGAAAATAAATACTAAGCTCATCAGCAAAATTGTCCAGCAAACTCCTTGCATGGCGTCATTACAAAGTGAAATCCTGCAGTGACTAGCCTGGCAGAGAGACACGATGGTGTCCTAGATCTCCTGCTTTGAAGAACCTTTGCTCATACAGCCTACATTAGTAAAAGTGTTAAAACTTGCCACTATTTTCCAAACAGCACCCTTTTGAAGCAGCTGCTGTAGAAATTAATATCTATACCGAGTGTTTCAACGAACATTTTCAAAATTTTTTAAAGGTTGCGTGTGGCAGATAGCACAATTGTAGTTCATGAGCTGATCTACTCAAAGAGGTAGACATCAGTTGAAAAAAAAATGAAATGCATAGTTGACTAATTAACAAGAATTTGCTAATTAAGTTTTAGCTCGTTACCTTATGACTCATACTGCAATTTGCAAATTCTAGCCATGGAGTTAAAGTGGATTCACTTCGAACGAATTCTCAGGTTGACACTAGCTACAAGATATTAATTCCCAAACTTTACAGGGAAATGCATTGGCATTCCAGTTACTTTTGTGCTTGAATGCCTAAAATGACGTTTTGTTAAGAAAAAAATAACTAAATACATACCTGCCAAACTAGAGAGATAAAACATCGGGAGACTTTTTATTCGCGCCAACGGGGCGGCGGAGGGGGTGGGGGTGCATTCACTGTTTCAAATTCCAGTGGGACCGGGGGGGGTGGGGGTTCGTTCCAAACTTTCAGGCAGTGTTCAATGAGCCTTTTTGCAGGGACCTTGCAGTAGCAGACTTTGCTCACTTCAAAAATTTGTCAGGGTAACTTTGCTCAAAACATGGTCCAGACTGAGCGCCCTTCACTAGCAACAGGTGCTGAAGGGTTGTACTCCACACTGACGAGCGGAATTCCGTCCTAGTTTTTCGTGCTGTGCTAAAAATCCTCTCACACTCTGCCTTGCTATGCAGTATGACAAGTAAATCGAGCAAATCGAGCAATTGAGTGTTTTTAATTTTTGCAACCATAAACCACTGCACGTCCCACCTTTTCTCATTCAAAATGTCCTCTTTGAAGACTGTACACCAGTAGTGTGGCAAACTCAGCTTCGAGAGCATCTAAAGCGTCTTCAGCAGATTCATTGGTATCTCAGGGCAGCAGCTGAGGGAAACTCTGAATAAAGAAACGAAGACTCGAGAGTGATGCCTCTGAAATAAATTTGAGGTTGGCCACCTCCGCATTCTTTAGAGTTGCATCCACATCCATAACGCTTTGCCTCATCGCATTTTGGAAATATTTTCTATAGAAGAGGCCCAACGTGGTCACTGACACTAAGGGGTAAGTCGTGTTCGATGAGGAATCCCTTAACCAGGCACTCAACACAAATCACACTGTCGTCACAGTTGTTCCGGAAGAAGTTCACTATGTTGTCTTGCTGCTCAGCGGTGCGAACATAACTTTGATGCTTCGCTGTGAAAACGTGCAGTTTCAAGTCGCCTTTGGCACCGTGAGACACGCTGACGTCGCATCTACACACTGCACAAAATGCTAAATGTTCCTCTTTTCTTGATGTCAAAAAGCACGGAAATTCAGACGTATAAGATCACAAAAAATTCTGCAAATACCTTTTCTTGGGCTTTGATAGCACCATGGCGTCAAGCACACGGTGCACTGCACACACACGCCTAGCCAACACTAATCATACACACAAGCAGCAGCAACAAGATGCACCATGGAGCAAGGCATGCGTGAAATGCAAGAGCTACATCGGCTCTGGCTTTGGTCGGCTTACTAGGCACCGTATTCGACTGCTTAGTCGATGATACCAATGGTGCTAGTGCTATGGTGCATGCTAGAGCGGCCGTTGGTGATGCTGACGATTACGATGTGGCTGTAGATTCCGCGGTGCCGGTTTTGCAAAAAACATTATTGCGTAAACAGAAACCACTTTTCGGGAGATATAAGACAGTGATCATACAATTCGAAAGTTAAGTCAAAAATCGGTAGTCTCCCGGGTTAATCGGGAGGGTTGGCAGGTATGTAAATAGGTTGGTTATGTCTGCCACGCAAGAACTAACTGCAACAGTGACAATCAGAAACGTAGGTTGCAAGAGCAGGTGGTGCAGTTATTCACCAGAATTTTACTGCAAACTTGGTGGTGCATAGGCACTATACATAGACAACTACGACCTTAGCTCAATGATCCTTCAGATACATTAAATTCTGGTAATTCAAGGTATTGCTCAGTTTCCTACAAAAGGCTTGCTGTATGCAAAGTTAATATATGCCTAGTTACGCAAGCTACAAGACAACAGAGGGCACTGAGTTGGCGTAGAAAGCATTACGATGAGCCCAAGAAGAGAGTCAGATGATGAATCAGGAATGATGATATCCAGTTCACGAAGCTGGAGTGACGACAATGGAACAATGATGACAGCACTGCAATGACTGTATGACGCTGCTGCAATGACGACAATGACAATGAGGTGATAATGACAGAGGGATTACAATGGGTATACAATGTCTGGGAATCTGCTGTTGTCATTTTGGACCACTGCCTCTCATGCTAAAAAGAGTGAATGGGCAGGCATTGTGAAAATACAGGAGCCTATGAGCAGACATGAGCAACCTTCATATTTTAGCCAAACTCAGGACTGTACAGAAAGGGCCTGACCACTCAGTAAAATATTTTCACCCAGCAGAATGGGGCACAAACAAGGCTATGAAGGCTCACAGTATCCAAGTGCCACTCACTGTCCTGTAAGAAAAGTCAACCTTTGGCAGTACAAGTTGTTGGATGTTAGTGTGACTTTGTACATGCTAGTTTGAGCACAGCAAAGATCAGTACAAAGATGACAACACAGTTCACTACTTCCAACTGCTCCTTTTTAACAGGCACCAAAAGCGACATTGACTTGTGCACTTTTTGTTCATTATGATTGCCTTTGCATGTGACATTGTTCAAAGCATGCTCGTTTGCTGTGAAAATAAACAGCTTGACATAGTGCACTGTGTTGTCATTTTTTTTTGTTTACTTTGTTCCACAGTGGCTGGCATGTATGATCTGTGGTACTTCTTATTTATCTATTTTTCGAACTAGTTTGCAATGTCACTTCTTTCCAATCATCCATGCATTTTGAAGCGCAGCAACATGCTGCTGCATGCTTGAGTGCCTTGAAACCCAGCACTTGGTCAAGTGACCAATCAACGAAGGCACATAGTGCCACCACCCCTTCTAAGACTGAAGAACTTGGGTCAAGCCACTGCGAAGGCAGAGTAGGCAAAATCACTGCAGCCATAAGAATGAAGGTAGGGAACAAAAACAGTCAGTACCATAGTCAATACCATACCCTAGAGTCAGAACAAATAGGATTAACTGATGGAAGCCCCAAATCAACACAGGAACTACCAAGGACTACCACTAATACTAAGGAAACTGCTAGGGACTACTACAAGGGCTCCATATTAATTTTGGCCAGCTGGTGTTCTCTATAGTGCACACAATAGACTAACGTTTTTGGACAACGCAACCACCACTGGAATTGCAGCCACTGTGGTCAATTGAACAGGCAATGTTCAAATGAATTCTATGAAATCACCAAAGTACAATACTATGAAACTACATGCATCTTGGTACCTCATAAGTAAAGTACTCTATAGGTGTGTTTGCTAACATCACAGATTATTAGCGTTATTGTGTAACCCCAAAAGCTATGTGCAACTGAAACCTAGATGAAAATGAGCTCGAACTACTTGGTTACACCAAGTGCCTGGTGATATTTAAGCACATTTTAGACCAAGCGACGGTTTACCGAATTTCCAGCTGCCTAATGTTTCCTTCGTGTCTCTACAGCAGCAATTTCGCGATTCTAGAACTTGCATGCAAAAATTGCCACCGTTTGGTGAAAACGGTTTTTCAAGTGGACAATACTATCAGCTTATTCGTTTCTTGACGTAAAACATAACGACTAGATAAAAAAAGATTATCTGAGCACAATAACATGCTGTTTAAATGAATTAAGCAAAACAGATGCTAGCAATTATAGAAGTGAAATTAATGCATGAAGCACTTGTTCAAATGTTCAAAAAATGATGATTCGATGTGCGACGGTGTACCGGAACGGAATAAATGAATGATAAGGTACATTGCGATCTGTAGCTAAACTTGCAACGAATTGACATTGGCAGCCATCAAGACGGTCTCAACGACAAAATAATGCGGCTGCCCAGGCGTTATGTTAAGCATTGTTAAAGCACTTTGGCGATTGGGCGACGGCCCCATGCGCAGACGACGCCACGCAGCCATTCAATGCGTCGGCTCATGGCGTAGGCCACAATGCCGAAAGTGAAAGATGACGCAGCGTGAATCTAAAGTTCACGGTCGGCTATTGAACTTTTGTGCAGAAAGAACGACCGAGTGACCACGGACCTGACAAACGCCAATCCACAGCTCCGCCCCACGATGATCAGCTGTTCGCCGAGCGAGCAGCAGAATGCACGTCGCCAGACTAGAAAAGGACTCCGCTTCTAGCGGGGAGCAAGAAGTTAACAAAACGGCTGGTTACCCCGGGCGCTTGACTGAGCGACCAGTTGAGGAACTTGGTGGGCAAGGGAGAAAGTTAGAACAATGCTGCGCAAGTATGGCAGAAGACAGAAGAATGAACACACGCCAGCGTTGCGAGGCTCTCACGCGGCGATGTCTAGAACCCACGTCGCGACGAGAACGTGTAGCCAACAGAGGGTTACTACCCATTCATTGCGAACTTACAAATAATTAAGCTGAGCTGACTACACCGCAAAGTTTGACAGTCACTACGGACTGCTCGTCTCGCTTTTTCTGCCGGTCTGTTCTCGTTAGCACGCTCGAGCAACGACGCGTGAGTCATACAAGCCTCGCCCGAGAAACGGTTTGCAATAGGGACACGGCGCAGTACGGACGGCCGCTCACGCGACATACTGGAGATCGCCACATCCATGTGCGCTCCGCTCGTCTCCGAGCAGATCAAACGCGGTACGGCAATAAGAGATTACCACAGTCCAGTCAGATGAACGAATGTGCGACTTCGCACGCGAGACGGCTGTAATAGCGTGTTTCAACCCTTCCGGCATCGACGTGCCGGCTTAAATGCACCTACGAAGGCGCAGATCGGCCTCTGCGAGTGTGGGCGCCACCGTGGTCGTACTTACCGGCTAGTTTCAGGGAGCGCCGGCGTGCGTCCCGATGACAGCGGGGTGGTGGAGGCGGCGGCCGATGTCGAGGCGTAAGCCTAAAGGCCTCCTCTCACGGCAATCCACAGCGCGGCGTTTTTGCTCTGCCAGCCGCCCAGAAGAAAAAAACGCACGGCGGCGACGTTTCGAGCACACACACTCGCACGAAATCACGCACGATGAACCAGGCGACGAGCACACTATTTTTTCTTTTCAGATCGGTTGATCTGTTTTTCTTCGTTTTACAAACGGCGAGGGCGAACCGAGTTGCACCTGCCCTTCGGAACCGAGACCATCACAGCGACGACGAGGCGAGTCACAGACGAAAAAAAAAAAGTAAATTACTTCCAGCCTGTAGCAATATGGCGGCGCACAGGCTCTGACGTCGCACTGGCCACTGACTGCGGAACTGGTTCGCGGCGAGACTCGTCGCGCCATCTCTGAGCTGTGGAGAGAAGCACCTGTAAAGGGCATCGAACTTTGTGAAGACGGAAACTTTGCGGGCAAGTGCGGTCAAAGCTAGGCGAAGCCGTGGTTCCTTCTTTGCGCGCGCGTATTTAGGCTATAGCGTTGTCTGAAACGAGAAAACTGTCTGGGAAAAGCGGCCAGGGCCATCAAGCGAAAAACTGATCTATAACGTATAGTTCATTAAGTGTGAAAGAACAAATTACTTCAGGCCTAGTGTTCCCTGGGTAAACCACAGCACGGAGTCAACTCGTTTGTATACTGAATATTGATATAATAAACCGCTGGTTGCGAAGTACGGCGTGTAGAGCCCGACACTACTAGTGCACGTGAATAATTAAGACTTGTACAAAAAATGGTTCAGCCAAAATATATTCTATCGGACATTATATGTATTTATTCCAGACAAATAACAATAATAATAACAACAATAATAAAAAACAAAACATGACAAGGGTTGGCCAGGTTACGGTGAGCACACGAATGTGGAGTACAGTTCAATATTCGTTGAGCCGGTTGACGCATATTGAACGCTGCTACACTATTACGAAGCTATTCCCAAGACAAAAATGTACGTAGTACCAACGGAGTCTCTCAAAACAGCCTGCTCTCTATGCGTGTGGAACCGTGATCGAAGAAATGATGGTAAATAAATTCTCACGAGTAAAAACCAAAAAAAAATTTTTGTCAGAAGTGGGATTCGAACCCACGCCCGGAAGACCGGACTGCGACCTGAACGCAGCGCCTTGGACCGCTCGGCCATCCTGACAGATGCTCATAGCGTTATTTTGAGCGTACAAGTTCTTTATTGCCTGGCGAGAATCAAGCAATTCATTTTTGTGCAATGAATTTGTATGTTGTAATGCATTATTGCACTACATTGGTGCTACAAGCTTTGTCTTAGGCCATTTATTCGCTGTGTGCGCCTTCTTTGTAGGTGAGTTGTGTTTATTTTTGAGATCTTGCAACGATATCGTATATGCCACCTATTGTCGTTTGACGTAATGTCTGTATTACTGCAGCACATTACTGATCGAAGAAAGGCAACAGCGTTGTTTTGCTGTCTCAGGCTACAGTGTACTAGAAATTCAAGTGCACTGCACTCATGCAACACATAAGCAATGGTGCGACTTAGGCGCCACTAGCACGGCACCTTGCGAAGCTCTCACGGGACTGTCCTGCCCCTGCGCTTGCGTTTGTGTTGCAGGGGGAAAATGGTGGGCGGAAAAGAGCAGACCAAGCCTCGGAAGAAGTCTCGAAACAACTGCTGCGTAGTGGGCTGTTCAAACACGTACGAGAACTCGAGTGAGACGACGTTCTACTCCTTCCCCGGACGACCACACGAGCGAGAGCGTCGAGAACAGTGGATCGCTGCTGTTCGCCGCCGAAAGTGAGTATACACTCCGTGCGGGACCTACAGGGGGCGCCTTGAAAGCCGCACGCAGCAGTCGACTATTGATTACTGTCTAATGACAGAAGAAATTCATGATAAGTTGAGACAAATGGTCATAGGCGAGAAAGGGAGTGACCACAAAGGAATCATCTTGGAAATGGGATATGTAGTTGGGATAAAGAGAGCAAGGAGTGCTAAATGGCCAGTCCAAATTTGAATGCTGAATAAATAACAAATATAGTCACAAGAGTCAAGGAAGAACTTTGCAAATGGCTAAGAGTGGGAATATAGGGAGCTTCCAAGTGTATTAACGACAGAAATGCGGAAAGAGAATCATGTTCGTTGGAAAGAGAAAAAGAAACCGAAAAGCTGGTGGAACAGGGAGATACGAGAAGCGATCAAGCATCCCGAGAGCACAGGCAGGCAAACAAGGCGCAGTAGCCGCTGGAGGAAGTGGCCAGTAAATTGGAAATATACCGGGAGAAAAAGTCTATGGTTCAAGTACTCGTGCAAGCAAAAATAGATGGTGAAAGTGCACGTTGGTTGTCAAAAATATGTGTCAAAAAGAAGGCCGCACCTAGAATATTATGGAACCACACAAATTTATTAGACGGGAAGTCAACAATACAACAACATATCCTAGACGAAGAAGGAAACAAACTGGAAGGGGAAGCGGCATTAGATCACATCCGAAAAATAACAGCCGAATTTTTCCAAGGCAATGAAGAGGTTCTATTTGAAGAAAAAAAGATCATGAAAGAGAACCAGATAGGAAAAGGCGCTGGTGCTGACAAATTTCAACTGGAAGAAAACCGAAGAAAAAATCCCTAAGTGCACAGCCACAGGGCTAGACGAAGTTCCCGTTAGGCTGATTAATGAACTAGGACCAAAAAGTAAGGAAGCTATGGTGAAAGCAGTGAAAAAAAGCATCAAAAGATAGAAGAATACCAGACAGTTGGCGACAAAGTAGAATGAAATTTAATTTATAAAAGTAAAGTGGAGAAAGTCTGTTGACCATTACATCGGTAATGCAAAGGTTAGCAATGCAGACAATCAAATTAAAGCTGCAAGAACGGGCTGAGAATGATGGCATTTTGGGAGAACTTCAGAATGGCTTCAGAATGGGTAGCCGTTTGTATAACTCATTTGTTCTTACTCAGTGTATTGAACATAAATAGTAGAAAGCAGACCTATATATGTGGTCTTTTTAGACATTACAGGAGCGTGCGAAAACATAGACCGCAACATTTTTTGGGATATTCTGGAAGGGGGAGGTTTAGGCGACGATTGTCTACAACTTTTGAGAGAGATTTACCTAGAAAATACCTTTTGCGTTCAATGGAAAATGATGAGGAGTGAGGAGAAAGTTGATATCAACAAGGGATTGAGGCAGGGGTGCCCTTTATCCTCACTGCTGTTTATGATGTACATGGTGAGGATGGAGAAGGCGCCAGAAGGACGTAATATTGGGTCTAATCTCTCATACAAACAGGCGGGTACAGTAGTACAGCAGCACATACCAGGTTTATGTTACGCGGACGACATTGTGTTGCTAACTAACAAGCAAAGTGATTTGCAACGTCTGGCAAATATCTGTGGACAGAAAGGCGATAATTTAGGTTTGAAGTTTAGCGTTAGAAAATCAGGTGTTATGGTATTCAATGAAAACAGTGAACAGACATTGGCAATACAGGGCCAGGAAATACTTCGGCTCATCATCATCGTCATCATCATCATCATCATCAACCTGGTTACACTCACTGCAGGGCAAGGGCCACTCTCATACTTCTCAAACAACCCCGGTCATGTGCTAATTGTGGCCATGTTGTCCCTGCAAAGTTCTTAATCTCATCCGTCCGCCTAACTTCCTGCCGCTCCCTGGTACGCTACCCTTCCCTTGGAATCCAGTCCGTAACCCTCAATGACCATCAGTTATCTTCCTCCTCATTACATGTCCTGCCCACGCTCATTTCTTTTTCTTAATTTCAACTAAGATGTCATTAACTCGTGTTCGTTCCCTCACCCAATCTGATCTTTTCTCATCCCTTAACGTTACACCCATCATTCTTCTTTCCATAGCTTGTTGCGTCGTCCTCAATTTAAGTAGAACCCTTTTCGTAAGCCTCGAGGTTTCTGCCCCGCAAGTGAGTACCGGTAAGACACAGCTGTTATACACTGTTTTTTTTTCTGTTAAGGGATAAAGGCAAGCTGCTGTTCATGATCTGAGAGTGCCTGCCAAACGCACCCCAGCCCATTCTTATTCTTCTGATTATTTCAGTCTCATGATCCGGTTCCGCGGTCACTACCTGCCCTAAGTAGATGTATTTCCTTACCACTTCCAGTGCCTCGCTACCTATCGTAAACTGCTGTTCTCTTCCGAGACTGTTAAACATTACTTTAGTTTTCTGCAGGTTAATTTTTAGACCCACCCTTCTGCTTTGCCTCGCCAGGTCAGTGAGCATGCATTGCAATCGGTCCCCTGAGTTACTAAGCAAGGCAATATCATCAGCGAATCGCAAGTTACTAAGGTATTCTCCATTAACTCTTATGCTCAATTCTTCCCAATCCAGGTTTCCAAATACCTCCTGTAAACACGCTGTGAATAGCATTGGAGATATCGTATCTCCCTGCCTGACGCCTTTCTTTATTGGGATTTTGTTGCTTTCTTTATGGAGGACTACGGTGGCTGTGAAGCCGCTATAAATATCTTTCAGTATGTTTACATACGGCTTGTCTACACCCTGATTCCGTAATGCCTGCATGACTACTGAGGTTTCGGTTGAATCAAACGCTTTCTGGTAATCAATGAAAGCTATATATAAGGGTTGGTTATATTCCGTACGTTTCTCTATCACCTGATTGATAGTGTGAATGTGGTCTATTGTTGAGTAGCCTTTATGAAATCCTGCCTGGTCCTTTGGTTTAAAGATGTCTAAGGTGTTCCTGATTCTATTTGCGATTACCTTAGTAAATACTTTTTAGGCAACGGACAGTAAGCTGATCGTCCATAATATTTCAAGTCTTTGGCACCCCCTTTCTTATTTCTTCGGATTATCTTGGCGTTCTTCCAGGATTGCGGTGCGCTCCAGGTCATGAGGCATTGCGTATACAGGGTGGCCAGTTCTTCTAAAACAATCTGCCCACCATCCTTCAACAAATCTGCTGTTACCTGATCTTCCCCAGCTGTCTTGCCCCTTTACATAGCTCCCGAGGCTTTCTTTACTTATTCCGGCGTTACTTGTGGGATGTCAAATTCCTCTAGACTTTTCTCTCTTCCATTATCGTCGTAGGTGCTACGGGTATTGTATAAATTTCTATAGAACTCCTCAGCCAGTTGAACTATCTCATACATATTAGTAATGACATTGCCGGCTTTATCTCTTAACGCATACATCTGATTCTTACCTATTCCTAGTTTCTTCTTCATTGCTTTTAGGCTTCTTCCATTCCTGACAGCTTGTTCAATTCTATCCATACTATACTTCCTTATGTTAGCTGTCTTGCGCTTGTTGATAAACTTGGAAAGTTCTGCCAGTTCTATTCTAGCTGTAGGGTTAGAGGCTTTCATACGTTGGCGTTTCTTGATCAGCTCTTTCGTCTCCTGCGATAGCTTACTGGTATCCTGTCTAACGGAGTTACCACCGACTTCTATTGCACACTCCTTAATGATGCCCATAAGATTGTCGTTCATTGCTTCAACACTAAGGTCCTCTTCCTGAGTTAAAGGGACACTAAAGGTTACCAGGAACTCAAGTTAAAGTGGTAGAGCAATGTTCTAGAACGTCTAAGGCGTCAATATAATCGCGAACAGAGCTTTAGTAACCGAGAAATTGAGGTAAATGCATAACACGATTTGAGACCCCCCAGCGACATTCCGGTACTAGCCCGATGACGAAAGGACTCCTCATAATTCGTGTTACTAATACTCAACTACTCGTATTAAAAATATCATTTCATTCGATTATAAGACGGAAAAAATGCTATTTGTCTACGTCTATTCGATTCTAAGAAAAAATAACATTTTGACGTTGCCCTTCAGTAATATGGGTGTTCGAAAGGTTTCGTTTTCGCTCGATTCTGCGCGCTCGACTCTGCGCCGCGCACGCTTTGGAGTTTCAGTAGTTTCGTTATCGCGTCGTGCTGTGAGGGTTATGCTGGCTCGCGAAACTTTCATTTGGAACAAGCAGCGAGAATGCCACGTCCATGTGATGTCGTGGGAAGCCCTCGTTGCTTTCCCGCTCCGGAGAGCCGGTGTCGAGGCCGCCGTCGTAGTACTCAACGACGCCGGCAGTGCGAGCCCTCAGCAGCAGGTCGCGCTCGTCGGTGCTCAAATCGCTGAAGTTGAGCTCACCATCGCGAGCCAATCTGTCGATGTCAGGGTCCATTGCGACGAGCGTCGAAGTTAGCGTCATAGAATGAAGTACCAGCTTATGGGCGTCTTGCGCTGGAGTTTGAGGTATAGTAGCGGCGCCTGGTGGCGGTGCGGGAAACGACATCTGGGTCGTGCCAGCTTGGGTCGTATTGAGCCCTGGCTGTGGCGAAGCACGTTTCTAGGCCGAGTTTTGCGTCGATTCGCACATTTTTATGCCCTGTTGAGAGTGTGAAAAGGCTCGTCGCTTCTCATAGATCACGCCGACCACGCTGCGAGCTCGCCGCAGCCTATAGTTTAACGAAAACGGACTCTCCGTGTGCCGTGGGACGTAATGTGGGACGTAATTCGTTTCTACTTCCGCTAGCCACCATACTCTCGCTTTCGCTACAGTGGCTAGAATAGGGAAGTGTGGCGACCAGCACGGAGCGCCTACGAGACGCAGTGAAGCCGCCCACAGGGGAGCCGCGAGGGGGCGCGCGCTGACGTTTACACGTCGCCCGGTGCGAGTTGCGCCGGCTCTGCTGCTTCAGCAACGCCACGCGCCCTGACCTCTGAGAAGTAGTGCTCATTCCTTTTTCTGCTGCAGCAATTTAAAAACGTAGAAGAGCGCACGCACAAGCCACTTGCCGGCTCAAAGCCTAGCTGTCACTTTACACTCAAACTATTTAGAAACTGAAGAGACAAAAATGCAGAACTTGAAAAGGGCGTCCTCGCAGACCGGTTACACGCCCTTCCACCGAAGCAAAGACTTGCTGTTATGCAATGCTTTCAAGCTGCTCGCCAAAAATCAACGAAAGGTATGTAGTACAATCCGGACTGGTTGCTGAATTGCGTGATAATGCTAATGAAAAACTCGAGGCTCGACGAGCACGTCGGGCGGGAAGGCATACTCATCCTCCCAAGCGGAAGCTGTTTGAAGGTGCACATGCGGAAATACAAGGATGGGTTTGGCCCTGCTATTATCACAGGCATTGAAAGAAAAACGAAATCTATTGAGGAATTCAAGTGCCATGGTGGCCTGATTGTGGACGAAATGAAGCTGTCAGAGTTCTTGAATGTTGGCGCAGGAGGGAAAGTAGAAGGAGTGGTGGACTTGGGGAAAATTCACATTGGAAAATGACAAACATCTTCCCTGCAATCACGGTCTTGTGATCATGTCTCAGCCTTTCACTGGTTCCTAGCTGGCACCAGATATTCGGCGTTTTCGCCTCCAGGGGAGATGTGAAGGCTGCTTTTGTGCAAGATCTTAACAGAAGCCGTGTAGCTCGCAGAAAAGGCTGGGCTGAAGGTAGATTATATCACGGCGGACGGAGCTTCATGGAACCGCTCAATGTGGCGGCTTTTTGTGATTTCTGGCTCCTCGACGTCCATAAAACCATCTGCACCATATCCTGTTGACAGTGGAAGACTCCTCTTCATTTCGGATTTTCCGAGCGTGATAAAATGTGTTCGAAATGGCCTTCTTAAAGCAAGGTGCAAAAGGCCTGAAGGGTCTGTTTATACTGAGCACATCAGAGCAGCACACATAGAGGATAAGTGTCCACTTACCCTTAATGTGATGCCGAAGATCACTCTTGCTGACGTGAGACCTAACAACTTTGAAAAGATGACGGTAAACCTGGCATTGCACCTTTTCATTCCCCAGGTGCTTCGGGGCCTGTTTTTCTACAAGAAGCAATTAAAGGAGCACTGGAGTGACCCCGCACCAAGTCAAGCCTTTGTTCTGCTAATGTGGAAGCTAGTAAAAGCAATGACAGCACGGATTCCACCTGAGGGATTGAAACCTGACTCTGAACATGAAAGGCACGTCAAGGATGTATGAGACTGCTTAAACCGATAGGAGGCTCACGCGGGAACGACACCAGCAGGATTTCTTTCAGCAAGCACTGCCAAGGGACTAAGGGTCACCCTTCATGCCACGCTTGATTTAATGAAGTACCTTCGTGAGAAACTTGGCTTTAAGTAGCTGCTGACGTGCCGGCTGAGGCAAGACTGCCTAGAGAAATTGTTTGGTATCATTAGACGATTTTCTGGTTGCAATGACAATCCCTCTTCTGCCCAATTCTTGCTCGTTGTGAACTGTTTGAGTTTTTACGAATTGGTCAAAGCGCCCAGGAGTGGCAACTGTGAAGGGGGCGATCTGACCTTTCTCCTCAGTGGTTAGGATGCAAGCCATAGCGGGAAGGTAGAAGAAGCTTCTCACGTGATAAAGAAGTTCGCAATGCTTCCATACCATGAGTACCTTGAAAAGATGAGCGATCCGCGGCTAGTCTTCTACATGGCAGGGTATGTTGTACACGAGACAATCCTGAAGACTGCGTGCAAGGAATGCTTTGACGAGCTCCTTGTTTTCGCCGACGAGGCCAAAGAATAGCTGGCGATGTTCATCAAGTTCTGCGGGGCCTCATATACCCTTCTGAGAAGCTCTTCTCATATGTAGACGCCCTTGAAACTACTTTTTTCGGTCTGGTTCAGTTACAACGAGCTGCACAGTGACTTCTTGGAAAAGCTTGTCTTCTGCCTGCAAAAAAAAAAAAAAAATGACGCCATGCTAGGCTGTGCACAGCATGGCCCCAAATTCACCAACCAGGTTACGAAATTTATTTTGGTCACCCGTTTGCACATTTCTACACGAAGGCACTCAACAAAGAGAGCGCGTTTTCCTGTGAAAAGGAGCACCTGAAGCTCAGGCGCGTCACTTAGCAGAGGCTGACAACGTTCTGTTTGAACTGCTTGTAAACTATTTAAACAAAATGTTTTTTTGTTGTTGTTCTCGTGAAAAAAAAAAGCACCAGCTCTGGCGTGTTGCGTATCAAAATATCGTCGATGACTGAGAATGGTTTGCTTCCTACAGATTCTAAGCAATTCTTCAAAATATGAGTTGTTTGTGCAAGCAATGTGTTGAAAATAAAATGCTTGCTTCCGAGTTACCACTGGGAATTTTCTTGCTTTGCGTTCGATAACCAGATAAAACAAGGTGCATTCTACCATCGATGTGCGCTCAATCGGATTGTTACCTTGGCGCCCTGTGATTCGTAAGGAGCTATGCTACTATATAGCAATTTGCAGCCATGAACGAGCGAGCATATACGTAGTGTGAAGCTCTCTTATTTGTTATTGCATTCCTGACCGCGCGCGGATGATCGCATTCCACGCAGGGCCCCTGCACTGCGGCTGCTAGCCGCCGTCGCTGCCGACGTGTATGCGTGTGGCAGCGCCCCCTGGAAGTTTCCTTCCAAAGCGCCACGCGCGAGCCGGCGCGTTCATCACACTTCCCTATTCTAGCCACTGTACTTTCGCTCTGCTGTCGGCTCTGTCTTGGCTCTGTTTCTGGCCGCGCGTTCGCGTTTTGCGCAGAAAAGCCGTAGCGCCGTCTGCGGACGCCGTTCTACTCACCGATGGCGCAACGTCACTATGAGACCATGATGTCAGTACTCCTCGATCGGAGGGCGGGCGATTTGAACTGCGCCAGAGGTACGCGGACGCTTCAGAACGCATTTTCTCTTAAAATAAGTCTCTCCTTGGCACGAAACAAGCGTTTCGACGTTTCTGTGATGGTATTTCAACAGTCCACGTTGACTTAATAGTAACCTTTAGTGTCCCTTTAAGGCCGAATATCTCTTCTGTTCTGCTGATTTCTGTAGCTTGATCCGGAATTCCTCTATTTTCCCTCATGCCGCTAACTCATTGATCGGCTTTTTATGCACCAGTTTCTTCCGTTCCCTCCTAAAGGCTAGGCCAATTCGAGTTCTTACCATCCTATGGTCACTGCAGCGCACCTTGCCGAGCACCTCCACATCTTGTATGATGCCAGGGTTAGCGCAGAGTATGAAGTCTATTTCATTTCTAGTCTGGCCATTTGGGCTCCTCCACGTCCATTTTCGGCTATTCCGCTTGCGGAAGAAGGTATTCATTATCCGCATATCATTCTGTTCTGCAAACTCTAGTGATAACTCTCCCCTGCTATTCCTAGAACCAATGCCATATTCCCCCACTGACTTATCTCCAGCTTGCTTATATATATAATATATATAATATATATAATAATGAGCTTATATATATATATATATATATATATATATATATATATATATATATATATATATATATATATATATATATATATATATATATATAAGCTCATTACCTTTCGAAGCGAGATCAGGATGGCTTAAAACACGCACCTGTTAAGTTACATATAAGAAGGAAGAAGAAGCAGATGCTTACGGCGGTAAAGGTAAGGAAACGATGAAGCATGTTTTATTAGAATGTGAATACATCCGCCCAGCAGTCGATTTAGGCACCACTGGCCTCCTTGAAGCCCTTGGGTTCAGCGAGAGCAATGGAAAAGTAAAGATGTCCGCAATAAAGATTAGTAAGAGGCAATTGGAAGATCGGTGGAAGAAAAGGAGAAAAGCGACAAAAAACGGAGACATGCAAAAACAAAGTTCACAATGGGGGTTCAGAAAGTTTAGTTAGGGGAATTCGTCGTGGGTTTTTTCTTTTCCTTTTTTTTCTTTTTTGACATAGGTAGGACATTAGGCTATATAATATAAAGAGCTTGGTGCCGGAATCCAACCCCCCCATTAAAGGGGACGCTCATAGCATCCATCCTGGATCCAGCATAGGAGCATTACGCACGCAATGCACGTAGAGTAGTATATGCTCCCTAGTTGCGCGTAGGTCCTCCTACTTGCTCGTCGACGCATTCATGTTAAGCAGGAAAGCCATTCCTCTTGACTGCAGGAGACGGCGTAGCTCGGCGACGGAATGTGCTTGCTCGTTCATTCCGCGTCGTTTGCGGCAAGAATACTTTCACATCAAAGAAAAAAGGAAAAAATCAAAGAAAGAATGAATTTAGATAAAATTGGGGCTATAAATATTCGTTGGGAATCGCTATCTGCTGAAACATTGTTTTTTTTTTTTAATTTAAGAAAACTCGAACATAGACAGGTAAACTAAGTTCTCCAAATCGTTCGTGCCATGTCGTTTTTGACGCAGTGCTCTGAGAGGTAAAATAGGTAACTTGAGCAAATAACGATTGCGGATCAAGCAAGTGCCGCAAATGATCTGTGCTTCGTGTTTTATAAATAACGCAAGCAAGTAGAATTTTGCGCAGATCGAGGTACGCTTAGCGTAATGTACGCTGGATATGGCTTCGAGCTTTTTTATACTTCGCAGTCCAATTGACTACGACGGACTGTATAGACGGTATGATGCTGCCCTGCTACATCTGAAAAAAGAATATATATATATATATATATATATATATATATATATATATATATATATATATATATATATATATATATATATATATATATATATATATATATATATATATATATATATATGTTGACACATGTACTTGTCCTTGTCGGGCGACCGCGTTTCGCCGCCTAGCGGGTGTGATCGCGCGGCGCGGGGCGCGCCTGCATGTGTCCGAAGTTTCTGGAATGTTGTCGATGCTTCTACCCGGCTGTCTGTTGTCGCCGAACCTGGCGTTATCTGATTTCATCGCGTGACGCGAATGGTGTAGAACTTTGTGGAAGGCACGCGGGTCCGAACGATTAGTCTGGAACATTCGACGACTGCTCTATAAAAGCCGACGCGCTTGACCCGCTGATCAGATTTTCGACGATCGCCGACCGTGTTCGCCGCTATCGTTGTGCTACAAGTGTAGCCTGTTTTGTGGGCACAGGTTCGCCCAATAAAATTTAGTTTTGTCGTTCACAGTATTGCTACTGTGTTCTTCAACGTCACCACCACGTGACAATATATATATATATATATATATATATATATATATATATATATATATATATATATATATATATATACGTGTGAATATATATACACGTGTGAATATATATATATTCACACGTGCACATTTTTATCCTTTTGCAGTACAGTTTTGTTTTTTACCGGCTAACCAGCTGTTACGCAGCTGTTCACGGACGAGGTTACGCGCGCACTCACGTTCATTTTCGTCTACCTTGATGACATTCTCGTAGCAAGTCGCACAGACGAAGAGCACAAAGAGCACCTTGGCCTTCTATTTGAGCGACTGGATGAACACGGCCTGGCCTAAAGCTCCAGAAATGCATTTTCGCAGTTGAAGCCCTGGATTTTATAGGCCATCACATTTCACCAAGCCACTGGAATCACGGGTGCGGGCAATTGAGGATTTCCCTCTCCAACCTCCTTCCGAAAGTTGCGCGAGTTTCTGGGTCTCATAAATTTTCACTGGCGCTTCATACAATCCTGTGCGCAAGCTTTTCAGGCACTTACCGGCCTGCTGCGTCGCGACTCAAAAAAAAAGAAAAGAAACGCCTACCTTCCACTGGTCCTTGGAGCATAAACACTGCAAGTCAAATCGTGGTTGGCTACTGCAATGTTGCTGATTCATGTGTTGCCCGACACCAAAACTGGTAGACGCGTCGACCACGGCAGTGAGTGCAGTACTGCAGCAGCACGGTGGCGCAGACTGGTTGCCGCTGGACTTCTTCTGAAAGCGCCTCAAACCCACAGAAGCTCGCTACATCACCTTCGGGAGGGAGATGTCACCTTCGGGAGGGCGTTGTCAAGCATTCCCGTTTTTTTTTTTTAATTCTTGAAGGCTATAGGTTTTACATTTTCACCGGCCACAAGCCGTTAGCCTTCGTTTTCATGAATAAGACTTCCTGGTACTCAGAAGGTGCGCTTCAGAAACGTCCCTTCGTCTCCGAATTTTCTACGGACATCTGCCATATTTCTGGAACCGAAAATCGTGCAGCTGATACACTGTCGCGGATCGGCGCTGTGCCTGCTGGCCCGGTGGATTTCCAAGCTCTAGCCTCCGCCCAGCAAGATGACCCCGAGCTTTGCCGATTGCGGGAAAAATGCTCGTCGCTCCAGCTTGCGGAGGTGCCGCTTCACTACACAACAACACTGGTCACGTGCGACACAGCGCAGGCAGCACCTCGCCCGTTCGTGGCCCATCAATTGCGAAACGCAACTAGCTTGCTTTACTAACGACCTCTTTTCTACCACTGACTTAGGATTTGACACCGATTGCATTTTTATCGATTTTGCTAAAGCCTTCGATACCGTATATCCCATAACCTACTAGTAATTCGATAAACTTAGTCTTCTTAACATTGACCCGCTAGTACTGGAGTGGATTAAAAACTTTCTTGCTACTAGAACACAATACGTAATCGCGAACAATTCGTCGTCTGCGCCCCTCGCGGTAACGTCAAGCGTGCCGCAAGGATCGGTTCTCGGTTCTCTACTTTTTCTAATCTATATTAATGATCTTGCTTCCTGTGTAAAATTTTCAACTATTAGGCTTTTTGCTGATGGCTGCGTTATATATCATAAGATTACTGACCTTAATGATTCTCGTAAACTTGAAGACGACATTAATAACGTTCTGTTATGGTGTAACAAGTGGTCTATGAAGCTTAGCTTAAGCAAATGTAAATGCATGCGCGTATCACAACGTACCAATACTACTAATAATAATATTTGGGGTTTTACGTGCCAAAACCACTTTCTGATTATGAGGCACGCCGTAGTGGAGGACTCCGGAAATTTCGACCACCTGGGGTTCTTTAACGTGCACCTAAATCTAAGCACACGGGTGTTTTCGCATTTCGCCCCCATCGAAATGCGGCCGCCGTGGCCGGGATTCGATCCCGCGACCTCGTGCTCAGCAGCCCAACACCATAGCCACTGAGCAACCGCGGCGGGTGTACCAATACTACTAATCTGCATATATATTTCCTAAATAATAGCCCGCTGTAAGTTGACTCATCGTACAAATATCTTGGACTAAACATCACCAGCAACCTTTCCTGGCACATGCATGTCGACATTATATGTAGCAATGCCAATCGCATGTTGGGCTATTTGCGCCGAAACTTCTCATCCGCACCATCGTCACTGAAACTAACTCTCTCCAAAACATTAGTTCGCTCCAAACTAGAATACGCATGCGCCATTTGGGACCCGGCTAACATTCCACTGATAAACAGCATAGAAGCCATTCAAAATCGTGCAACGCGTTTCATCTTATCAAACTACTCCCGACATACTAGCGTTACCTCAATGAAGACAACACTTAACTTGCCAGAACTTTCTTCCCGTCGTAGGTGCTTCCGCCTTTCGCTATTCCATAAAATCTACCACCACATCACCATCACCCAACCGTCGCACATATCATCTCGCTGTGACCACAGTTTCAAAGTTGGTGTGCCGTCTTCACGTACTAAACTTTGTAGTAATGCATTCATTCCTAGCAGAAGCAAAGATTAAAACCACCTTCCCGCCACCGTTGCAGCCATCCTGGATACCGACACCTTCAAAACCAGCATTCATGAAACGCCACGTTGAATATGTCTTTATATATTGCACAATGTTTTTGTTATGTTCACCCACTCCTTTCTGCAATGCCTTCGGGCTTTGAAAGTATATTAAATAAATAAATGAATAAATTTCCGCGGCAACATTGGGTCGATACGAGACCGACAAGACCGTCGCAAAGGCTGGGCGCGCCACAGATCGCCTTCGCGATCATCCTCGCCTTGCGCGAGCCGCGTGCGGGCTAGCAAGGAAGGCGCGCGCGCTCCCCTCGCCCCCATAGCGCGCACGATCACGTGGCGTCCAATAAGCCACCATCCTTCTCGGGTCACTCTCGCACGTTTTCCTCCGCACCTCGCGCGAGTATAATAGAGCGCGCGAGGCAATTGTGACATAATTTGACATAATTACCTAATTACATAATTAGCGTTGCGGCAGTAAGTGTTCGCGGCCGTTAAGTGAGATTCACGTTTGCCTGTGCGTGCCTGACAGCGTGCTCGTTAACTAGTGAGCGAATGTTTATTGCAATCTATGCGACCGATAAAACTACGAACCTTACTTCGTGTAGTTGCCTGACACTTTGCTATGGCTATCAATATGGGTCACCTTTCGAACGAAACTGCGGCGTTTGTGCGTACTTATTTTAATATGCTCTTCCTACATTTAGATTTGTGTGTAGCCTCTACCTGCACACGTTTTCTTGTTTTGGACTGCACTCGCTCTTGATCGAACTAGATGTATAAGATTTTTGCAAATATATCGTCCTCGCTTTTTGTTAGAGCAGCGTCTAAGGAGCTTCAGCGCAGCACCAAAGCTTATTCTATTGCTTTGTGTGCTCTACCCTTCGGGCTTAATGCCATTTTGCCCTTCAGAAAGGAGCAGCCACACAAAGGTACTGTATGCTGAGTACCTTAACGATGTGGCTTCCCCTGCAAAATGACAGCAACGGACAGCTGGCAGAACAAAAGTACAGCAGCACACAGTGAGGGCTCCTATAAAAGTGCACTACGCAAATAGGCAATGACGCGGCAATGCAATACGTTAACGCATGAAACAAAAGACAGTAATTCGAAAAGGTGGGAGTATTACAATTACGCAAGTACGCAACACCAGAAGAAAAAAATATTTTCTCGCTAGTGAAAGCAGTGAGCTTCGCCTTAGCACGTGACCGAACGCACGAATGGCGGTTCGTGGCGCTGACGCGCCCCCTACAAGTGTGGTCACAGTCCATGGCGTTCTGCTGCCGAGGGCTGCGTGGCGGGTTCGATATGCGGCAGCACTCCGATGCGGCCGAAAGTCGTGCTTGCGTGCGCTTGCCCCTCCGCGTCGTGAATGCGCGCCAAGTTTCTGTCGCTCGCACCTGGCACACGTGCGCTCTCCTGGGTGCAGCATCGCGCGCGCAGTATGCATTTTAGATGTTGACGCCTCTCGGTGTGCGTGTTCTTGGCTATTTCAGTGCCGATGGAAGCCCCTGGAGGCCTACGAAGCACAGCCATGTCTGCAGCGATCATTTCGTCAACGGCAGAAAATCGAACCATCCCAAGAATCCAGCATACCTGCCCACCATATTTCCCAGCGTCTACAGGTCAACCAAGAAAGTCACCGACAAGAGGTGGATATGAACCGGGAAATTCCTGCTGTCATTTTTTTTCTCTTTCTCCTTTGATTGCGGGACAGTTTTTCGCAACTTCGTGGGCATGGCGGGTTTGACACTGTGACGTAGGTCACAGAGTGTTACCAGTCGGTGAATTGAGCGTGACACACGGCAAACAAATTCTGCGAGACGCGCGCGACTTTCAGCGGATACACATCGTGGACAGCGAACAGCTGATGTGCGTGCCGCAGCTGCAAGGAGACGGGACGGCTGTGCAGTGCTCTCGCAGCTTTTCGTTGTCTTCACCCCTAACAGCGCAATTCTGTTGCGTTCATTTTGATCATGCGAAGAACTTCGACAAAGAGAGCTCGTCGTGCACAATCTAGAGAGTCGAAGTTTTGCGATATAGGCCTGGCTAATAACTTGCTAATGATGTGCACATGCCCCTTCTAAATTTCTGCGTTAGCATGCGGACAGCCCAGCCCTCCCCTCACCGCGCTCATAGGTCAGGTGCATAACCCTCTCGAAAAAAAAAAAAAAGAAGAATGTGGCTACGCCATTGTCTCCGGTTCTCAAATCTGCCGAAACACGCCGCGCGCCCACTGTTCGCTGCGTCTCACGAGCTCGATTTGGCGCTGTGTGCTGTTGGTGCTCAGAACCACTGCGTGTCTCTGCGTGCCTAGTGCAGTTTAAAGGAAGCCGCCGAGAAGGCAGGAAGAACTTGAGTTTGGCCTAGTTGGTGTTTACTCCATATCATACTGACCGATAATGAAGACGAAGAGAGGGGAAGAGAACACAAAACAACGACACGGGCGGTAAAATTCAACTAATTTATACAGGGCAACACGTAGCAATGTAGAGACAAATATGACATGCACAGAACGCAGCAACAAGGCCACTCATCAGCCTAGCAGTGCAACCACTCATCAAAAAAATCTATCTTCGATTGAAACAGCGTAATGGAGGTATCACTAACACAGTCTTGATCGTTCTTTCTTGTATAATATGCCTCCATCAGTTCGCGTGCATTCTGGTCCTGGCTTCTCGCCGTAATCTTATCTCCTTGAAACGTGGTTTGCAGGGGCAGGTATTGCAGTGCGCAGGCAAGTGCGCCAATCCGTCTTTATGTAACTTTTGGTCGTGTTCTTTGACTCGATCATTCGGTACTCGTTCGTTCGATCATTTGTTCTGTGTTCCCTTCCCATGTCTTCGTCTTTATTAGCGGTCAGTATCATATGAAGAGAGTTAAGGCTTTCTCACTTGTAGCATCAGTGTGGCATGCATCCGTTTATAGCAAGATGCAGTATGAGAGAAGAGATCCTCGATTTCCTCATTTGTGCCAGGTAGTCGTTCTACGTATAAAGCTCACGGTGGAGTGCCTTAGAAGTCAGTGCAAGTGGCTGAATACCTGTTGGTAGTTTGTGACAGGGTGCGGATGACACTGCGATTGCATTATAGTGTCTCTTTAGCCCATGAAGTCGCATTACACTTAGTGATCGCTTTGAAATGGGAGCAATAAAGCACGATATACTTTTTGTTTGGTGCACGCTTGAACACTTGACGCCTCATACTGTAATTGCTGAGTAGGCAGCTTAGTATTTGGTGTCAGCGCTGCTTATTCAAGCACAGGTGAGCATTCAAACTCTGCGATAGTCGTGTACTTAGGTTACCTCTTGTTAGCTGTGCCTGTGGGTGCGTTGAAAAACAGCACGTGTCGTCGGTCGATGCCACGCACACGAATACATCGTCGGGTTCTTGTTTCGTATGGCGTCCAATTTAATCGCGATGAAGGAAGGAAAAATTATATTCTTGTTATTTGCAAGAAGCAGTATGGAGACAAGCATGGATATTGGCCAAGTCATGTCTTTTAGCCTTGGTGCAATGCTGCCGGCCTGTTCACGCGTAGGAAACTCCTCCGATCTGTCGCGCCGTAGAATAGAGGAGTCAGACATTTCGCCAAGCTTCACGCGTGCGCTTTATTCGGCCGTGCTTCGCACAAGAGTGCCGAAAAAAAAAATATGTTCAATTGCGCATTCCTCAAAAATGTTTCAAACGCAGGTTACAGCCACGGTTGCAGCTGGACGAGAGTGGACCTGTCCCGTTGACTTTACGATGCGAACTCAGCGCCACCAGCGGCGAAGTGGAGATTTCGCGCAACAGTGTACGTGTTCACTTCAATGGGAGGTTCGCCTAAATTATATATATATATATATATATATATATATATATATATATATATATATATATATATATATATATATATATATATATCATTGGTATACTGCCGGCTGCTGAGTTTTGCTAACTGCTATAAATGATGCTCGCTCTGTACCAGCCCGAATTCCAACTCCGTGAGTCTGTTCCGTTCTGTCGCCTTTAAAGCGAAGCTTTATTTGCCTCTTCGAGTTTCTCGCTGCTGCTCACTGCAGTGCTTCCGATTAACTCTTGGCGAATACACGTGGGTCATACCATAAGTAATGTCGTGGTCACGCCGTCGTATCATTGTCACCCCTATTCGCTCCTGGCCACAATACTCGATGATTGGTCGGCACTGGGCATAGTGCGGAAAAGCACAGGACATAGTGCGAATCCAGACAGCTGTTGCCGAATGAGTGGTTCATATTGAAAGTACTGTCGCCATTACGCCGTCATCCCTCCTGGCCACAGCCTCGCATGATTGGTCGGTACTGCTTTAGTGCAAACAAACACCGGATATAATGCAAATTCAGGCAGCCCGATTGGTCCGTGCCAGACATAGCGCAAACAAACAATTTCTATAGTGCAATTTAAAGGGCAACTACGGCGTTTTTTTTTTTACGACATTAGGATATTGTCATCTGGGTCGTGTGGTCTCAACTTGCGTGGGGCCGCTAAGCAGTGACACCGTTCTTCACAAACACCAATGAAAGCTTCGCTTAAACCGATTCCCACAGCGCGTGGGATCAGGCCATTTTTTTTTATAGGGAAGCTGTATAAGGGGAGGGGGGGGGGCTAGCCGATTCGTCTGTCCGTCCGTCTGCTGTCTGTACGCCGAAAACTTCTCTGGCGTTACACCATGCGCATGCGCGAGAAAAATAAGAGAGGCGCGCGATTCGCTGCGCCAGTAATAACGTCGTTGCTCTCCGTCGCAGCCGAGCGCGCGCGCAGCAGTTTCTCTGCGGCTCCGAAATGGTAGGCCACGCGTCATACGTACTACTGAGTAGCAGGCAGCTTTCCATCAGCAACGCCGCGAGTAGAACCGGGAACGAGCTCGTGTACACCGTGCCGATGCGGCAGCCTGGGCACAAGAACAGGCTCGTGCAGCCGAGCGCCAGCAGCAGCTGCGTACGGAGGATCCGGCAGCCTACCAAGCCATCGCTTAATGGACTGTCGGGATTAACCCAGTGGTAAACACCGCGGCCGCACGGTTCAGCTTCGCTGGTACCATCTATACGGAGTACTTGGGCGGTGGTTTTTATTCTCGCGCCGATTCTGCGAAAAGCGTCTCGACATTTCTCTGCTGCCTGCGCAAACGGGCCTGACTGGATACTCTGCTGGGACAATGTAAAGATTCTATTTCAATTCAATAGTTTCTCTGTCGTGCTTAATCAGTGGTTCCAGTGATGCTCGAGCTGCCTACGTTATCATTAGTAAACAGTGCATGATACAGGAATATCAATGAACCAAAGGAATGTTTGCACCAGGTGCGTATTGTCATCATACAGTTGTGTTTCGCTCACCTCTGGTGGTTCGAGACGCGCGGGTAGGTCCGGCTTGTCACGTGATAAGCTGGCAGCGCATGGTGCAACCTGTGGATGAAGCTTGTGCATGGCTGACCGAAAAAGTAGATGGCAGAGAGGAAAAGAGGACATTGTGTGTGTATGTAGATTCGATTTAGGATTTGAAAGACTAGATGATGACATGTGCTCCTCTGCTCGCAGGGAGCGCGAACTCTCCTAATTATTGCCAGAACTAGCGGCTGTAGTTGCTTTCAAAATCCGCGCTTAATGCGTCCACACCCCTTGCAAGGACATTGCACTTGGCAATCGAGACCCTGGTAAAGTTCTTTTGGGGACGTGCTGAAGTAAATACTAAAACCATTTATGATGTGTATACCAGTGCCCACTACTCAAACGCTTCCTCTCCAACTCTCCCTCCCCGTTCCCCACGAGGTTAACGTCACAGCTGTTCCTTGTGCTTTCCCTGTCCACCCTCAGAAAGTATGCGAGACCATCCGCTGCGTCTACTCGGCGAGATACGACACCAATCCCGCAAGGAGAAGCAATAAGGCTCGGCCCACGCGCTACATCTGAAAGACTAATGCGACAGTATTATCAGCAACGTACCGCCACATGCACTTTGGTGACACTGTCAACGCGATCCACCTGTGTTACAGAACAAATTAAAACCCTTGCGACGACTCATATTTTTTGCTGATGTGAGGATCACGCCGAGTCGTGGCATTTTATTACACTCCAGGATCGGTCCACTTGACTCGGCGAGATACATGATACGTAAGGAGGTATGCAAAGAAAGCTTCCCCTTTAAAAAAGTCGCAGATTCGCCCGAAAGGTGAAGCATCGATTGCGATAGCAAATTAGCAGAGAGCCATACGAAGTACGGAGAGCACTTTTATCGGCCCTATGAACATGTAAACATTCATTTGCTGACTGAATTAACAAGCATGGCGGCAGTGCGAACCGCAAACATGAACGCAGCACACTCGTTGACCGCGGACGCCCGCTGTCAAAATGCTGGCGCAAGGAAGCGCGGCAGCAGCAGCGAGCGAAGTGACCTTCGTGCGTTCGGGCTCCCTATCGCTTCAACGGAAAGCGGGCGCCGAGAACGCGCAGCACCCACAAAGCTACGAAGCGCCGACGCACCTAGACTCTGCCCCCAACGCAGATCGCTCTCAAGATACGGCCGCGCGACCGAGCGCACCCGCTACATACGCAGTTGCAGCCAAAGTAGAATGCCGCCCCCTCCCTCCCCTCTACCGGGGCCTCGCAACGTTGGCTGTTTCGCGCGCAACGGAATACGGCGCACTTCCTGCCCGCGTTCCTCTCTTTCGGGAGGGCGAGATTGATCAGATTGAACCGCGTTAGTAGGCTCACCTCGCACGCTTTCACTCGCAGATACAGCGTAGGGCGCGCGGCGACGGTGTTATCACAGAACACTTGTATGGGGAACCAGCGCTGGAGTTATCACGGCGCCTACAGCGCCGCCCTGGCGGTCAGAACGTGCACAGTGCAGCCGCTCGCGCGGACGAAAATTGCTACTGGTAGCGGCGTTGCGCGGGTTGAAAGTCGAAGGAAAATAAAAGGACGCCGATGGTACTGTTGCGTATACAAGTGTCACAACTACGTCGGAATGAGGGAGGATGTATCCTTCTGCGTCTTAATTCCCATCTAAACCCGGCGAACAAGAACGGAGGCGGCGTTGGATCCAAGCAGTCAGGCGAGCGGAGTAAGTTCCCGTCTTGTCGCCCTGTCAAGCGGTGTCGGGCTGGTTTCTAAATAGAATTTCGCGTGTGTGCTTGGTTTATTCGATAGTGAAGACGGTCAGCCGTGGCAGCCAGTACCAAACAGCAGAATCTGCAGTCGGCATTTCGTCGGAAACAAAATGAGCAATAGCATGCAACATCCGGCATATGTACCAACAAGTTTTCCTTCGCAATACCACCGCCAAGCTCCTTCCAATGCCACCACACCAAGCGAATGATACGAGAGGTAAATAGTTTCCGTTCATTGCCAAGAATTGTGTGGCAGGGAAGCTGCCTTTAATACGAGTTGTGTGCGCATATTGCCGGCGCACGCGCGACTAAGCCGTCTATGTGTTTTTAAAAATGCGCATGCGGATGAGGACTTGGCGCTGAGATGCATCCGGTAAATTTATGAAATTAGTGCTAATTGCAGCCAGGGTTGTTACGGATCAAGCAGCGGAGCACTCAAACCTTTGCTTTCCCGAGTCAGCTTATACGATAAAGCTTTCTTCTCCATTGACTGCTGTGGCGAAGTAACATCAGAATTTCTTATGCCTAACCAGAGAAGTATGGAATGTCTTCAGGCCAACTAATACTTCCGAAACCATAGCGCAGCAAGACCGGCGCCGTAGCTGCTAGATTTGCTAGGCAGGCTGCCACACAAGCATGGGAACAGCACACGGCGCAACCGTTAAATAAACGCACGTGCTCGCCGCGACACACTGTGAAAAATATGTAAAGCTTAAAAAGCTTCTTTCATCATTTCTTCACTTGATGGCGCTAGCTTCTTTAGGAAAACTGTCCACTTGAAGCGGCGCGAAAACGGTAACATGCGAATATGAGACAGCCGCGGACGTGTCGTCTGGTCGAGCGGCCGGAGTGTGCAGCGTTTCGTCGCCAGGGCGGCGTGCAACGCACTCTTTTCGACGCGCCGCCTATCCAGCGCTGGTTCCCCATAAACTTAGAGAAGGGAAACTGTACCTTCCACAGTGCAACGGAAATAAGAGTAGCGGTGGCGTTGTGAACTAAAGTATACGACCGAAAGATGGCGCTGGCAAAATCAAAACTAATATCATCATCATTACGTAATGACCACTATAGCTCAAAGTCGATCTAATAGGTCGCGAAGCTTCGGGCTAAAAGCGGTTCAGTACAAATGGTTACCGACATCAGCAAGGGTGGTTATGGGAGCAGCGATTGAAGCGAGACTATGTTTGGAGGGAACAAATATTGGGAAAGAAAAAAGCGTTTTTTAATTCAAACGAGGGACAGTTACATTCATTCAACGAAAATAAAATTCCTGGTCACTCTTAAATATTCGTGACGAGTTAAGAAAATACAAGTTTATTTAATTTATTAATATTCACAAATATATTTCTTTTCAGCGCCCATCGTTAAGGGTGCGTTGACGCCGCTATCACTCGCACTGCAATGCATCTCTTGAAATGTGCGGAAAGGCGCGCTCGTAAAGTTCACCTGATGAAATACGCCCCCCTCACACGTTGTGCTTCTTTGCTTGTCGACGTTTGTCTGAATCTGGTGACGCGGGTAGCTTCGTCGCTTCTTCACCTATTCAGTCAAAAGTAGTGAGTAACGACCGTCAGATAATTGTGTAGTTGTTGTCGCGCGACTGCGCTGGCCGACGGGCTTGGCATCCGACGATAGGATCAGCACTCTTCCCCTAAAGCTTTCGTCGGCCTCCAAAGAAAGTGTGTTCTGTGCAGGGGTGCGATTTTGACAACCGTACGGCTGGCCTTTTCCTGCAACACTTCCCGCGCTGAAAGCTCGAAACGCCCATCAAGTCTAATGGCGGGGCATTTTAATTATATAGCTCTAAAGGCAGGTTAACAAAACAAATTTCGCGCCTTCGAAAACAAAATGACGTCGCTTCTATTTTTTAAAGGATATGGCGTCACATTATTTTTTTCTTCCGCCGGAAGTGTTCCCTCCACATACAGATGGCACTAAGCCCCTTGATGAACTAGAGTCACTGTATATGCTACCATACCTTTGGTAGCATATACAGTAACTCTATGATGAACCACCGATGAACCGCCATGTTTTGAACGTATGGGCTCCTATGGAAGCTTCACTACCAGGTATACCTGCCCTGTATGGCTGCTGCGGTGGCGGCTGGTGGGGCTCGTCGCGCTGCTCGCTCGCTGGTTTCGGGCGTTTTGTTACCGCTTTCGGGGCGGTATTCGTGTGCACGGAACTATAACATGACTACATATGTCTTTATTATGTCGCCGGGTGACCGAGAGGCCTCAACTGGCAAAAAAAAAAAAAAAAAGAAACAACACTCGAAACAAGTAAGCTTACATTTGCAGTTTATTGTCATGAAATAGTGAAGGAAGCAGTACATGCTCACAGTTCTCGTACAGGTCAGGTGGACTGAACGCGGTCGGTCACTAAGTTTTGCAACTTACAGAAACACAGATAGACATCTATTTAATGTAACTGAAAGCTGAAATCGAGCGAAGCTCTCTCGTCGTGTTTGGCGTGCCGGTACAGCAGGGAGATCGATACTTCAGACGACGATATTTATGCTGGGCCATCCACGTTCTTGTAGTTGCGTACAGTGCTGCTTGACGTGTTTCATGCTGTACGCATATTGTCTGCGTTCGACGATTTCAGGTAGATTTAAAAAAAAAGAAACAAAACGTGCTCGGCGAAAATGTGCTGTGAGCAAGATAAGCTCTAGCTGCAATGCCCCATTGTTTTGATAACACATTGGTGAGAGGCACGTATAGTGTTGGGGGAAAGAAACGTTGTGCTAATTTTACAGCACATATTGTCTGCTCTTGATACTTATGCTGCACATGTAGTGTTCAGATGCGACAGTAAAGACTTTGACACAAATGAAGTACTCGTAGGAAATCAAGGAACATTATGGAGCCAACAGTGTTTACAAGGACTTCTGCAAATATTGTGTCAATAAACAAGGAAACTAAATATACATATAAGTATGCTCACGGATCCTTGGAAAATGCAATTTACGGTTTCATGTTGAAAAAAAAAACATATCGGTTTGTGTATTCAAACAAGGCAAAGAGGTTCCAAGGTGATGAACACTTCAGTTGAGTAACAGATGCGAGCAAGGGAAGCCTCAGCCTGGACTTAACGTTTCAACAAAGCAAACATATTTGTGAAGACCGTGACGGAGAGAAGTTCCCAGGCTGAGGCGTCCCTTGCTTGTACACCGTTGATGGGCATAATGTGGAGTAGGCCTATTGTGTGAACATACCTTTTCTATGGACGTCAGACTCTGGAGTTTTGCGAGACGCCTAGCGCCACCTGCCGGTGCGAAGAGGCAGTAAATGAGTAGTGCCAAGCCCGACTCCCTTGCTAAGTTGCCTATGCAGCTAGCGACTGCGAAACAACGATTTAACTAGATTTTGGTCCATATTGCAGTGTTTTGTGCATTTAACACCCAGACAGAGGGCTCTGAATTTCTCCGCTACTCGGACGCGTCGCCGAACTGCCATGAAGCGCTGGCTGGCTCTCTCGTCAGACTGATCGCGGAAACGACGGCAACCTCGATAGCTCCGCGCACAACGAAGAAACGCCGCAATCGACGCTACTGTTGTGTTGTAAATTGCCATGAACGTGAAGGACTGAATGACAACGTTCAGTTTTACCGATTTCCAACGCGATCGTATGAAGGGAAAGGCGAGAGCGCTGGATGCGGGCCGTTCAACGTGTTGTGTAATCGATTTACTTGCATTCCCCACAACACAGCGACTCGCATGCGAATGTGCGATAATGTTGATCTGCTGTAATTGTGCTACGTGCGTAGCCCTGACGTAGGACCGTGGCAACCAAGCGAAACTAATGAATCTGCAGCCGCCACTTCGTTGGCAAAAGAAAAAACAACGTTGCGAACCACCCTGCGTATGTGCCATCGATATTTGCACCTGTTAACAGACGTCCGCCTCCGCTTGACTCAACAAGTAGAACGGAGATATTTCACAGGTCAGTTTAACCAAACATTTGGTTCGTTTATGAATTCAAAATCGTGTTCTAGAGCATCGTTGTATCGCGAGCTCATTTATAGTTTCGGTATTTTATATGTCCTGCGCCGATACAACAAGCACGGTCCGCAATGTGCTGAGCCTGCTCGACTGCGTTTTTCAAGTGTGAATAATAAGGTTGCTGTAGGAGCACTGGGTGAGTAATTGCGAAGTAGCGCACGTGTGTAAAAAAAAGTTGCGTTTATTTACATTCATTTGTACGCGTGTCGCTTGAAGCGTCTGCGAAAATTTCAAAGGTACTGAGCGATACTGTAGCTCCTGCGAAGCAGAAAGATGCGGGGCGCAGGTACTGTAGGAAGCTTACTTTCGTTATGTTCACACGCTGTTTCCTGCCTTGGAAAACGTTTTCTGTTTGCTGCCCAATTTGAAATGCTTAGATTTTTATGCTGATATGCCTATAAACAAGCCTGATGCTCGCTGTACTTGCGAGTTGCAGCACGCCGAAATAACACCTGAGGCTTCCTTTATATTGTACACGTATTTCGCCCTGCTGAGCTTCCTCCCTTTCCGAAGCGTGGATGGGCAAAGAAGCTTTCCAGGTCCTTGGTTATGAGGAAACCGTGCCTCAACACAACCGAAAGAGGAGGGTCCATTGTGGCCTGTGCACCTTCGCTTGCGGACAGCTCTCCTTGCGCTACTCAGTTCGCGCCAAGGCTGCGATGGGGACGCTGGTGACGGGTTTTTCCGCAACGCCGCCTGGGCAGAGTCTGAGGTCTATAGCTATCTCTTATGGTGCAGGGCTAGTCTAGTTATTGATTTCATGAAAACTGCACATGGACCATGTGCTAATAACAAATGTCAAATAATGCGCGTATCCATATCTAATTCTAATCATAGCACTTGTCACGTTAACAACCTTCTCTTATATTTCGTCATGTCATATAAATATCTTGCTATACGCATTACAAATAACTAAAAGTGGACCATTAATATAGATGACGTCATTATTATCGACGCTAATCATGTGCTTGGGTACTTCCGGCGCAACTTTTCCAAAGCACCGTCTACGTTAAAAACACAGCCTTACTAGACTGTAATACGCTCGAAACTTGAATATGTATCTGCAATATGGGATCCCAGTCGTGTTAATCTTATTACTTCACCTGAACTAGTAAAAAAAAAATTACTCTACTCGTTTCATTCTAATTATAACCGTACTGCGAGTTTAACCTCAATGAAAACTAACGTAGCACTTATTCAACTAGCTAACTGCCATAAAGTCGCCTGTCGTTCGCTACTTCATAAAATTTTTCATCACACTACTATTCACGACGACTTCATACTGCGGCCTCAGTACATTTCAAAATGCGTCGATTATCGCACTAAGGTAGGAACTGATACATATGATAATTGCACGAAGTCTTTCTTTCAAACTTTCATCCCCCGTACATCTCAGGAATGGAACTACCTTTCATCCAGTATTGTAGTCATTACCGATAACAAACTTTTTCGCAAAACATAAGCTAAAATTGCATAATCAGGAGAATTATTAAATTACCAGAACTCGATAACCGCACTTGTTTGTTTGTTTGCTTTACCCTACTACTTTGTAAGCACTCCCCTCTCTAATGCCATAGTTTAAATAGAAAAATAAAATGATAAAATGAACAGTGACTGCCGGAGTTTCAATCATCATGAAGTATCACTTTCTCAAGATTGAATTGAGCGCGTTTGACAGTTCTAACTTTTTTTTTTGCATTTTCATGTAACAAATTATTCTTGTGAGGGAGCATGTGATACTTGGTGGTAACGCCCATCAAGCTGATTTGCAAAGAGCAGATGACAAGAATTTGTGCATTAGCAAGTAGAAGCTTGATATATTGTTACTGTTCTCGTCGTCATGGCTATAATGACCAGAAAAGAAACAACTTGGGACTAAACTTGTTACTTCTCCGGTTGTCATAAAACGCCCTTAAAAGCAAATAAGCTTGTACGCAAAATTTCAGTATTCCAGCTCGGTACGATACAAAACTGTAGACTGTTTCTTTCTTACTATAGTTCCACGCCCCTTCTATCTGGTAAACCTGCAAACATTTCGTGGTGAGGCACATAGTTCAAAAGGACATGTTGTCATTATGGTGACCGTCGAGTTTCTTATGGCTTGGCGTGGGCAGCTAGCACACCAATAATCTCTCTTTTGTCCGTCTTCCTGAAAAGAGAAATGATGAAGCCATGACAAACATGCAAACAAAAAATAGTGAAACGAAAGTTAGTCCAATAAATGCACAAATCACGGTTCTAGTTGATTTCAGAAACATGGCTTGCGAGGATTTTGGCCCTTGATGTCCAGAGACAATAGAGTCAAAACGGGTGAACAAGTGCGAGCAGCGTCTTGAGGAGATTGGAGTCGAAAGCTGCTGTGGTGTAAGCGTGATTGAGCTTGTGATCCATGTAGCACTAAGAATGGTGCACGAAACGCTCCATGACATTAAAACACACACACACACACACACACACACACACACACACACACACACACACACACACACACACACACACACACACACACACACACACACACACACACACACACACACACACACACACACACACACACACACACACACACACACACACACACACACACACACACACACACACACACACACACACACACACACACACACACACACACACACACACACACACACACACACACACACACAAACTGTCTTGCGTGTGAATTTCTTTCAATATTGTCTTTGTGTGGGCTGTGCTCAGTGAAGCCTCGATTAGATGACAATTTTTTTCTGCCATATACTAGGTAATAAACAGTAGTCATTTTATTCTATCTCAAGTGCAATTAAGCTAGCTATTACAGGAAGTACGTTTGCCACTAATGCGCAGTGAACTTATCGCAGTGTATCATTTATGCCAAAACAAAACTATTTATTATTTATGCTGTACTCCATGTTAGGAATTTTAGCAACGTGACAAAATATCAAGAGCCTCGTTTGAATTGCCTTTGAAGAGCAATAACTTTATAATAATTATTATTTTCCACTTTTACGAAATGACTACAAAAATCTGTTTTATCCGCCTTGCTCGCAAAGAATTTCAAAGTTGAGAATGCGAAGCAATGCTTTTTAACTCACCGGTGCACAAGCTCAGAGGCTGCAAGGTTAATCCGCTTTCGTGGGTAGTCTCCAAGGAGACTATACTTGGTTCCAGCGATCAATTTTTATGCTAGCTAGCACATTTTTTGCCCCAAGCAACACGTCAATACGCGGCCTGACGCGGCAGATCACTAACAACAGAAGCCGCTCAGCCGTTATGCCAGTGAAATGCCGCAGCTGATGAAGTTCACCGCCTTTAAACAGGTTCGCTTGGTGGCGGCTATAGAATGTTGGACTGATAAACTTGCTGAAATATGATTGTCATCTAATTAAAACGAACCTGCGTGATGCGGGTCAAAGGAAACGACCACCCCGTTCACAAACATTACCGCCGTGCAATTTAAATCGATAATCGGCATGGACTGCAATCGATACCAGTGGGCTGCTGCTTATCACACGTCGGTGAGGTCTCAAAACCTTTATTCAAGTAATGAAGCACATAGACTAATAACTGAAGTCCAATAAAAGAATGCTCTGCTTATTTTGTAAAACAATGACATGTTAACTATGTTTGTCGGTTATTGTAAGTACAATTATAGACCGAATACTTAGCCACGTTAAGCGCCCCTAGCCGAAAACTTACGAATTAAAGTACACGACCAAATTACAGTGGCTCCATTAACCCGCTTCGTGCTGGAGAGCGCGGCGGTTGATTTTTCGCTTTCTGTGTCGACAACTGGAAGTGTGCGGGGCCTGGGGGGGTATTCTGCAAGAGTCCACCTAGTGGACTGTCCATTTCGGCCGCTGCTGGTTGGATGCAGCTGTATGAGCGAGGAGGAGACGAGCGGCCTCAGCCAATCAGCAGCGGCCGAAGTGGACTCTCCACTAGGTGGACTCCTGCAGAATACCTCCCCTGGTGTTATCGCCCTTGGACTTTACACAAAACCTCACGGCAACACCGTTTGCAGAAATGCGCCTGGAGCGTCCATATGTTTGCTGTCGCAATAAAATGAGTCTCCATTTCTTGTAAGAGTACTTCGCTGACTCGCCCTCGATTAGCCGCTGACCCACTAAAATGCAAGCGCGAAATGGCATGACGCCGCCTCGCAAGTGTGCCCATTAGCGACCGTTTATTGGGCCTTTATATCGCAACCAGCAAACCGCTCCCACAGCGAAGAGACGCAGCCTTTCACAAAGCCGCGCAAACGTCGGGCGCTTTGCTTGCTGACAAGCTATTGGGGACGCGACCAGCGCTGTAGGAAATTTTTTTCAGTGCTTGTAACATCGTGCAGGTGGGAACGCAGACTGATCCCAACGTGCGGGGTCCGGAGATGGACGTGACAGTTTTCTTGTGCTGCATGATGGGCAATGACGCCGAAACACAAGTGAGTATGGGTACAGCTTTCAATGCGACCTTCTTATCGCAGGTCGATTTTTTCTGCCGGGTATCTGACCTTTTTCGTTAGCCGATTCCGGAGCCAGCGCAGCATTACACAACGTCTCAAGCAGTGCCCTCAGGACTGCATTCGCAGCGCGCATTTGTTATCAAGATCTCAATGTGACCCTCAGACACCGTAGAGTGCCGGTGAAACAGTATGCATTCACTTATCGCTGGGCAGCTCCTGTCTCAGGCTATGGGCGTAGCGCACCTGGGTTCTTAAACAGGTGCGCGTTGGAGTCAGCACATTGGGCTTATACTCCGCCATAACGTGGTAGGTCAGCGTTGATCTCACCGGCCAAGGCACGATCGAAACAACAATTAGTGAGTAAATGAGTAACATAAATAGTGAGTAACAACAACATTGAGTAAGTATGTGAAGTGATGTACATATGTGTAATTGTGCACAATGATCTCAAGAATGCGATTTCATATAATTATATCATCTTCATCACCTCCAGTGTACGTTCCGCTTCGGAAATTTCCACAATTTGTGACTGCCCGTCCACTATTAAACAGCAATGCTTCACATTACGAAGCGCTCAACTGGACTTGTGGCTGCCAAATCTGTTTAATATTATTAGCGACCTGAAAAGGGGCAAACGTCCCCAGAAAACTGTGACAACTACTATGTTTTCACCTCAATAAAAAAAGATGACGCTAAAGAACACAAAGTCAGCGTACACGGTGCTTCTAATGATTCTATCATGTTTATCATATGTCTCCATTTTGTCTCTCTATTTCTCATGTCCATAATTCACTAATTTTGTATCTTATTCGTGTTGTATTTCACGCACAATTACGTCGACCTTGTCTTCTGTAGCGTCAATATTTCGCTGGCTTTTTTTCTACCAAGAGTCCCGGTGGGCCGATGCTAGAGATAGTGCAGTCTGTGCTGCTACGTGGCGAATTTCCGATTATGTTGACGCTAATCAGGCCCATACCGTTTACTGTACTTACTCCGCCACTAAATATCGCTACTTCGGGCCACCGGCAAGGCTGCCTTGCAGTCATCATTGCCTAGCGCAAGCCCTGCTTAGTGCACACGAGCTCGCTCTATTTCCCCGAATGTGCCGCACGGCTGCTTTGCTTCAACATGTCTGTCTACGGCGGTATATACCCGTTAGAGGGGTATAGAAAAACCGTGATGTTTATTTTTTGTTGTTTTTTGTTCCATGAGCGCTAATCCCCACCATGCCATCGATATTTACATACTTTGCGAGTAATTCTCGTCTCCGTGACACCTAAATCTTGATATCGTTTCTGTCTCGCTACGACGCTCTGGAGGCGCGAAAGGGCTTTTTCTTCCTGGAATTGCTTACAAGATACCCAGATACGCCAAATCTGTGTGACGTTAGCTCAGAATACCTTGTCTTCGAAAAAAAAAATCTCGTTTTACGATGGGCTGTCCGCTAACGAGCAAAAGGTTTTAGTCAACCGCAATACACGAACCGCTATCGTTGCAAGGGGCGCACTGCATGCCCACGTGGAACTGAACTGCTGCAGCACATGCGTTAGTAGGCTGTCTGAGCCGCGCGTCATGGTTGCTGATTCAGCGATAACAACTTCATTGTGTGTTTGCCCGTGTATCGTGGGTTGCTTTCTTTATTCTGCTTGCAAATGGGTTCTCTTTATGGTGCAGCTCTAAGGCGCCCGTCCCTGCGGCGAGCGTCGGCGGTGTCGGCGACGTAACCGGGCGAACGAGCACAGTGAAAGCTGAACGAGCGAATGTGGAGCAGGATATGAAAAGGCGCGAGCCGCGAACGCCGGAGACCAATGAGAGCGGCCCCTTGACGTGCGCGCGGGAAACTGGTTTCATACGTGGCCGCCCAACCGCTTCATGCGTACTCGTAACTGGTCTCAGCCAGACCGCTCGCTTCGTACTATCGTCTGCTCGCGTCAGCTCTCGCTCGCGCTTGTTTGCTTTGCTTGGTTTGGTCTTGTTGGCGCTTCTTTCGCTTGTCATGATTTGCGATTATCTTTTAATCTCATTGTATGCGCGACGCGAATTGTGTAGTACTTTCTGGAAGCCATGCGACACCAGCCATTACACTGTAATTTTCAACGAGTCATATATAAAAGCCGATGTGCTTGACCCGCAGATCGTATTTTCGACAATCGCCGACTCTGTTACATGTCTCTCTCAAGTTCACTGCCTCGCTATATCGTGAAATGAAACACGTATAGAGATGCGCTCAAATTTCGCGTTAGGGAGTATCGTAATCGTGGGGGAATTTTTCGCACACTCTTTACGGATTCTTATAAGTTGGCTGGAATTTAGTGTCGCTGTTCTACCTGTGGTGCCGTTACCTATGATCAGTAATTAACTAGAAAAGGGCTGAAGTTCGACCTTGTTGGTATAGCATCGTTACAGGACGATAGTGAAAAAGAGCACACGCACACGCAAACACACACACACACACACACACACACACACACACACACACACACACACACACACACACACACACACACACACACACACACACACACACACACACACACACACACACACACACACACACACACACACACACACACACACACACACACACACACACACACACACACACACGCACGCACACACGCACCCACACACACACACACACACACACGCACGCACGCACACGCACGCACGCACACACAAAACCTAATGGTCGATCAATGGTTTGATCTGATGGAAATGTGTTAGCATCGACTTTTCGCAAGGTGACCAAAGATGTGAAGAACGCCACAAGGCTCCTTAACAACGTCTTACGCATCTCCCTTCAAGCTGTACTCAAAGACACGTGCTTCACAAGACATGCCTGAATATGTCAAACCCCACCGGCAACCTGCGAATTCCGTTCATCACGCCGCAGCGCGATTCCTTTTTCTCTCCTGGGTGAGCTGTGAGCACTGAAACGCGATGTCACGTGCCGCCTGCATTTCTGTTGGCATCTAATACATGTGACTTCACACCACCCTTTTCTTCCTTACACACTCTCTCATCTCCTTTCCCTCCTTCGTTCCTCCTTTCTACCGGCCTCTTCCCCACTCTTTTCTCCAGCTAACCGATGGATGCCACTGGATTTCTTTCGCATGAACGTTCTCATGCTGACGCATTAAAAAGAACAAAGACGCCTCGCAAAATAACGGAAGAATGCGCTAGGCCACTCCGACAAAACCCGTAGCAAGTTAGGACGCGGGAATGAGAAGGTAAAAAGCATTAAGTCGATGAAGTTTGAAGCTACTAGGATGACTTCCAGCCCATAATAAAACTACATACCTTGTTTCCAAAGGAAGGAAGGTAACATGCCAGTTTACTAAAACAACGGGTTCAAAACCGTGTTCCCATTTAACTTGCCCCTTTTGAAACGGACGGTGAAGTTACATTCCTGCAGAATGAGACTTCATCTGAGCAAGGGTACGTTCTTAGGGGACATGTGTCTGAGCCAGGTCAGTGGTTGGTTTCAAAACTGAACTTTGCTCCGACAGATACCAAGGTAGCTTCCGGACCGCCTAAACCAAGCAGGGGCCTTCATTTTCCGAGGCGCTGTTCGCCTCCTCTCTGCATGTTAACTTTTGGCTAGCATACAGTACCGTATCGCTACAGCCTCCTCTCGTCCTGCCACCTTGCGCTTCTTCGCAATGCATGCTACCCCTGAAAGACTGACGGAACAACGGGGAACTCAAATGCCCCGTGCCCTTTGTTGGCGCAGCTTCTCTGACTCGTTTTAGCCGGTGGACACGCTTGAATGGAAAACGTTGTCAACGGCGACCGCACGTTTCTCTGCCTCGCTCGTGCTGTTTGACGCCTCCCACTGTCCTAGGCTGCGTCAAACTCCCCGTGGCAGTCTGAACTGTACAACGTTTCTTTCTCCGGTGCTTCTTCCTAGTGTTCACTTTTGGGCCACCTTCTTGCTCCTCGTACTGATCGTTGCTCATCTCGTCGTCCCTGATCCTGTCTTACTAGCACCGTCCGAGTGACTCGTACCTAAATCATCCCTTCCTTTGTCTCGACTGGTGACTGGTGGACAGGTTAACCGACTCTAGAACGATGCAGCAGTCTTTACGTGCGCCCCGCAACTCGCACTCCTGCGAACTGCACTCTACTGCACTTTCCAGCTCACGCTGTGCATCGCCACGCCGCCCTGACTCGACTTGGGTGCCCGTGTCCGTGGGGTAAGCAGCGCCCTGTACTTCGTTAATGACCTCGTTAACAACACTCCGACGCCCACTGTCCCTATTCATTCAAAGCTGGGCTAAATGCCTCTACAGTATCTTGCTGGAACAGCACCTTGTCGCTCTTACTACGGCGTTCAGCGGCCTCTGTTGGCACCAAGGCATCGTTTGCAGGTAAGACTTCCAGTACACCTATGAACTCGCTGCTAACCTCACAGGTACTACTCCTCTGTTCGGCTTACGGCGAAAATCTGCGAGCGACTTCCTCCCACTTTCGCTGCATACTGCCTACTGATTTTTCAGGCTGCCGTTGTATTTGTTCGATTGACTGCTCCAAACCTTCAATATATTTGTTCAGTGCTGCCATACTTTTTCGTGGTTTTGCCGTTCTCGTTCACTCTCGCAATCTTGATGTTCTCGCTCGCACTTCTGTGTTTCCTGCACTACCTCCCAAGCGATCTCAATGCTCTCGTCGTCGTAGCTGGTCTTTTCATTTTAAGCGTGACATGCTTTTAGCTCCCGTTGTCGGCGACCTTCAAGTGACCTTGAGCTAGAATCCAGAGCCGTAATTTGGGCGCTCAGAGAACATCCAGGCATCGTTGCGAGAACAAAATGAGATCATCCGGGCAAACAGTCAAAACTTAAGAGAATGCGTTGTCTGGCCCCACAGGACCACATTACATACACTATAGTTACTGCCCAAACAAGTTACAACAAATATTGCTTCTGAGTTCTTCCTAATGTTTGTTCACAGCATCACTCAAGCTGTAACTTCTTGGAAACTGAAGTTTTATTTGTCATTTCCAATAAGGGGGGGGGGGGTGACGTTCAAAAGGCAAATACAGTGCACCATATACATGATTGTCGTCTGTCGGCGCTCTGACTGGGCTGCCTGTACTCTTTTCAACGCTAGCGGTCCGTGAGTTCCACGGCGCAGGTTTTGTGCCGCCTTCTTCGAGAGATGGCGCCGCGCTCCGCGACTAGGCCGGCACCGTCCGGCACGCCGGGATGGTTGTGAGTGGGCTGCGAGTAATTGTTGTAATTAATGCAGTCAATCTGTTCTGCCGGTAGCCTTTTCATGCTTGCGGCTAGCCTCGATTACGGGAGAGCTAGCAATTTTTTTTCGTCCGCTTCTACTCTCAACTCGTCGTACTACAACAACTCTGACCTCGTCAACTTTTTAAGATCCATTGCTGCTGCTGACCCGACTGGTAGTTAGAACTGTTTTTTAAATAATTTGTCCAAACTCAAAATATTCTACAAATGCCCGATTCCCAGAAGAATCAGAACAAACACGCAAAATTTGAAATCCGGCGAATCAAAAGAAAAAAAAAACACGGGTTCACCTACAGATGCAGCATCACCCCATCTGGTTTGTCCGCTGTTCCCAGTAGCTCCGGGCTCCTTTGATGGAATGCTGTTCCCTACCGCTAGCACCAGTTATTTGATCTTGCCGTTGTGTCGGGGGTTGTCCGAAGTAGATGAGGACTTAGAAAAATGAAGCCTTATTTACATTAAGCAAAATAACAGAAAATGTCGAAACAACAGTAAAAATGTAATCTTTACGGCCGGCAGCAAATGGGATCCTGCAGTCCGCGGAAAGAAGAACGTCTCTCTCTTCCCGATGTTCCTCCTGCTTATAACCCCTTCAGTCTGACGTGCCTGCCAGCAAGTGTCGGCAGCCGCGTCAATCGTCAAACCAATCCAAGCAATCGTCAAAACGATTGCAGCGCCTGCATCTCCAGTGATGGGCCTTGCGCCCAATATACGGAGCTTTGGATTAGTGGTTCCGCACATTCCATCCCAGCTGTACAAGTATGGGAAGACCGCGAGCAGTGCGGACTCCTGTGGCAGAAGCTGCGTGTATCGCGAGCGTACACCCGTGAGCAAAAGTATACGGACCACGGGAGCGCGTGCCAAACTGCATTGACGCGCCGTCTACCGACGGGGTGCCTGCTGTCGAGAGGGCCGCTAGAGCAGCGGTGCGCATGCGCGTCCCATCATATCTACTGGCCTGACATGTAGCCTTGGCTGACGTGGCTACGGTGCTCGTAGACTAAACGTCCACTGGGCGTCGTTTTCTCTGCTCCGTCGCGTCTGGGCCATTGTTTTACGCAGCGGCTGGGCTGGCACGCGCGTCCACCGCGCTTCGTTTTCATTCTTCTTGGGGGGAATTATCGCGCGCCGCACTGCCTTCCCTGACGCCTTCAGATGACTCGCGCAAAATGCCTTTCTGCGGTGTTGTATTATCTCGAACTGTTCCAATGTTTGCTGTCGGGGTCTCCTCACGGCATCGCGTTACGAGAGGATACCACGGGACCTCCGAGGCGTCATCACCGCCTATGTAAAATTAACAGCGTAGTGAACTCATGCATACAGTAGTGAAAATTATAATCTCCGAAAATAACAGCAGCACGTTGGCTTGTTCTAAGTTCCCTCAAGACCGGAGTCTGTCGGTGGTCACCCCGACCAGTGATTCAGGTCGGTCACCCCGACCCGATTCGCAAGGGGGCCAATGTAATTGGAACTTCACAGCTGCGTGCACCACACAGCTGCACCTGATTTTATATTCTCGCGAATGTGTCAGCGTTGCCGCAGCTGTCTGTAGTGGCACCCTCGCGTGCATTTCTTGTTCAAGTCTTCTTGAAGGGTTTGAAGAAATAAAGGCAGTACGGTGCCGCTAATTTCTCGTTTTAGCACCTTACTGCTTGAGGAGCGTAGTAGCGTCAGCAACTCAGTTCTACTTCTTAACGCGACGGCGGACACCGATTGCAAAACCTTGCTTCTACCTGCGGCAGCAATCATTGGAACAGTTCGAGATAATACAACGCCGCAGAAAGATATTTTGCGCGAGTCATCTAAAGACGTCAGAGAAGGCAGTGCGGCGCGCGATAATCCCCCCAAAGAAGGAATGAAAACGAAGCGCGGCGGACGCGCGTGCCAGCCTAGCCGCTGCGTAAAACAACGGCCCAGACGCGACGGAACAGAGAAAACGACGCCCAGTGGACGTTTAGTCTACGAGCACCGCAGCCACGTCAGGCAAGGCTACATGTCAGGCCAGCAGATATGATTGGACGCGCATGCGCACCGCTGCTCTAACGGCCCTCTCGACAGCAGGCACCGCGTCGGTAGACGGCGCGTCAATGCAGTTTGGCACGCGCTCCCGTGGTCCGTATACTTTTGCTCACGGGTGTACGTCGGCGAGAGTTGGCTCGGGAACGGGCTCGTCGTCGCAGGACCGACCCCGAGCTGAGCGCCAGAGATTAGACGGCAGCGCTCCTAAAGCATGCTCACCGCACGAAGCACGCGAAAGCGGAAATGTGGGGAAAGAATGGTGAAACAAAGGATTTTTATTATAGACGGCTTGCGAAGTTTCACTTGCGCGGTGTAACACTAGGTGTAACCAACACAGCTTCGCTGTTCGACCATCTTCACGTACTGGAAGGGGCGGCGATGTTGTTTTTTACTTGTCGGCCGCCTTCCTCGTCTACGAAAGCCTCGCGCACTGTGACACGTGCCGAATGATTTCCACGCAGGCCATCGTTCCCAGGAGGAAGGGCGAGGCGCTGGAGCCGCTGGGAGCGTGCTTCGAAGTGAGGACGCTCCACGTGTTCCGATGAAGACGGCCTGCGCGCGCAGGAGTAGGTGTCTGCTGCTGCGGGACGACAACGCACCTGGTCAGGAGCGAAAAGGGCCTCGGCGTCTGAAATGGATCGCTCGTCGTTTTCTGAACTTTCGTGAAGCGAAAGACGTCTTGTTGAATCATTTATATTGCAGTGGCAAGCTGATTTCGCCTTTGAAATGAATTATTCCAGAACTAAAGTCTCTCTCTACTCTCTCTACTCTCTACTCTCTACTCTTTGCCAACAACCTTGCGCCGCAGAACTGAGGGCCAGATTGCACGTAGGCTTACCGGCGTGCGCCAACACACGTCTGTGTACGGGATGATCATCTCTAATTTTTACGTAATGTTTAACAATCGCCTGTTGCAATTGTAACATAATTCTGATGTCTACACAATGACTTGTTTTAGGTGCACCAAATTTTTAAGAATTGTGTGTGGCAGATGGCACAATTCTAACTAGATCAAAATTACTCGATGAGGAGGCCATTACTGCTACCAGAAATGAAAACGCTTAATTGAATCATTAACATAATTGCGCTAATTAACCTTCCAATCTAATTAGTATTTATTAATCTACGAATTGCAGCTAGTGAGTTGGCGAGGCGTAGCCATTTGGAACGAATTCTCGGGACTGCACCAGTTTCGATATGTTAATTTTCAATGTGTCCGGCGAAATGCAATGGTGTTTCAGTTACTTTCGTGCTTCAATGCACAAAAGTGCGTTTTCTTAAAAAAGAAAGAGAAAGTAACTGGAACGCGAATGTATTTCGTTGAACACATCGAAAATTAATTTCTCGATACTGCTGCAGTCCTGGGAATTCGTTCCGTGTGGATACTCCTTGCGAACTCACCGGCTATAATTCGTAGATTGAAATATTCGCCCTAAAATAATCAATTAAAAGTAAAGTAATGTAAGTCTGTTAATTATTCCATTAAACATTTTGATCTTTCCTAGAGCTAATGGCCGCCTCATCGAGTAATTTAGGTCATGGGTTCAATATAGCAGTGCTATCTGCCACAGGCAATTTAAAAAAAAATTGGGCAAAAGAAGAAGACACCCTACACTGAAGCGAGTTGGTAAAGCGGCACCTTAAGGGGGGATGCGGGGCTGAAAATTGGCTTTTGAACCGTTGCGCTGATATTTATATAATTGTCTAAGCTTAGGTATCTTCTTGTTTCAAATATATCTTCTAATTTTCATTAATACAGATCAAATAGAAAAGAAGTTGTGGCTGTCGTACGGACCAATTAGGCACGTCGGCTTAGGAAAACTATCGTTTCACAAATAATGAAGGCACACCGATTGTTCTTGTGCCTCATATTGTTCATGACCAAACTTCAGCCCAGAAAGTACTTTGAGAGCAGATTTGGGCGAATCACTTTGGAAACGATAGATTTCCTAAAGGTGTCGTTCGGCCCAAAAATTCAAACTGAGAAAAATTAGCTGAAAGATTTCAGAACGCGCTGTTTCAATTCATCGCCAAAAATAACCAATCAGAGTGCCCAGCTCCATAAGCTGGGCCCTCCTGTTCAATTCGAGCCTGGTCTGCGGCAGTTGCGTCAATTCTTCTTTGCTTTTTTTTCAGCTTTAGAGCAGTTCAGCAGCTGGCAGACAAGGGCGCCGCAGCCGGAATTATTTCGTAGCAAAATCACTCGTGGCCGCCACGGCGAACGGCCCCGTCGGCGACACGCTCGACCAGCGGCGCCTTCCGATTGGCCTCGGCCAACTGCGTGGCTTCGCGCGCGTGGCCGGACGCGCTTGGGTGCCGAGGCTAGCGTGCGCAGTTCGGATTCGCGCGTACGCTTGTGCTTGCGTTTGGTAGACCGGGGTGGAAACATTCCCCCACGATAGGTAGCGCTGTATTGCTGGAGTGGCAGGGAGTCGTCTGTACAAGGATGGGTAGCTGAGCTAGTTGGCGTGTATTCGTCGTGCAGAAGCGGAAACTAACACACATACCGAGACAGAACGAACACAAGGAAAAAGAAAAGCTTTGTAGTGTCTCGGTCTGAGTATGGCTCACTGTTCGCACTTCAGTATTGCGAATTGCCTGCATTATTTGTATGCGCGGTGTAGAGGAGGCTCGATATTCTATTTATAATTCGAATTAATAAGAAAACAAGGCGGCACTGAACAAATGAAAACTCAAGGGAATGAAAAAAAAAATCCCATAAACACGTAGTCGTCGGATAAAGGCACTAAAAAGAGCCCTGAACAGCGGTCAGAAAAAGAACACAAGGAACGAGCAGTCAACTAATGATTATTCAATAGAGACAGCTCACACCAGATAATATGGCTAAGTTCGCCTGGGTGTTAAAACGATTCGCTGAACAAATTAATAATTATTCAGTAGAAATCATACTAAAAAAAAAAAAAAGGAGCCGCGAAATGAACATGCATCCACTGAGCAGCAATTTCGAGACAAGCACCAGTTTTGCGATATTCTTCCCCAAAATCTGACATCCTTAAGATGTATTGCCGTTAGAATATACTTGGGAATTGTTAAAGGAAGGCTTTTGGGAAAATACTTACTGAAACACTACTGCATTTTGCCGTACAGTTTCGAGACGTATTTCTCAAAACTAGTGCTAAGCTCAGCATTTGCGCAAAACCTATGCGAATTTCTTACTGCTCGGCTTCAGTTCAGCAATTGGGACACGTGCCCTATAATTAATACTTAATATGTAATCAGCTGCAACTAGGGTTGCTGCCTGCCCGGTTTCTGACCGGCCGGACAGGTTTATTAGACGGCGGGTCGGGTACCGGTCCTCCGCGCCTAAGACCGGCCGTCATTGGCCGGTTTTGTGGCCTTCGTATCGCGATTTCTCTTTTTCTTTTGCGTTCTATAAGTGTCAATTCAACAACTACGCGGATAAATATTTGTCGGCGAAAAAAAACAACAGTCGAATTATACGAGCACCGCAAAGACACGCCAGCCGAGAATCTCCGAGACGGAGGTGGAACGAAGGGAGGGAGGGAGAGGGACAACACACAGCGAAGCGACCACCCGGAGCGCGGTATAGGCAACATGTCAAGGCAAGATCCCTTGAAGTATTTTTATGCCAACAAGCATGCTAGTTGGTTAGTGTGGTGTTCTTGTGTACATGTACATTATGTTGATTTCTTATTAGGAAAACATTGGTAGAGAAAATCACATTGCATATCAAAGACTAAGCATGCAGTCATTTTTTCAACATAAACTCAACCTCCTGCATAATTACTCCTCCCCCTCATGGGCCGGATTTTATGTTGGTTTCTTTTTTCGAGGAAATGTGAAAACCCTAGTTGCAACCCGTTAATTAGCCGACAGTACACTGCGATTGGTCGTGGTAGCCCACCTGAACTGACCGCATTGCGCTATGTGCTCCAGGCGTTTCTTCTAAACAATTAGGTTAAGAAAGTCAAAATACACGGGTTGTTTCCCAGCAAATGGCATGCTGGAATGCCCGAGTAGATTAAAAAATACCTTAGATCAAAGCTGCCGTAGCGAGGTAGAATAGGTCCGCTCTATACCCGGCAGCAATTATCACTGGCAGCGTAGCGGAAGCTACGGAGCGGAAGCACACTTTTCTTTTACTGCGCATCTGCATGTAGTCAGCGGATGTAAGCAACTGTAAGCTACGTACTCTAGTACAAACAATACCACTTATATGTTTATTTATATTTTTATTATTTATTTCATAGCAAATAAAAAGTTTTCTTAGGAAAAGGATTTCCGTTTCTTACAGGTCCCAGTTTTCTGGCGTTCTGGTATCCATTACTGGTTTTCGTGGTCCTATAAACCGCCAGCAAAAATTCGGCACTACTTCGCGTAGTAACACAAGAGCAGAAGCTCCGCACGTGCGAGCGCGTGCGCTTAGCTTTGGCTGCGCTGCCACAGAAAGTTGTCAGGTGTACGTCTACGCCAGAAAACTAATTTAGAGGGAGTGTTGGGGACATCATGTGGACAAGGAAGTGCTTGCGGTAATGCGGTGCTAGGCGGGAAATTGCGAACATTATTCTTGCGAAAGCATTATGGGGCTCATGAAGCGGAAAAACAGGCGACGTGTTTGGAGACGGTACAGAAATTTGGAGGACGCTTAATCTTCACCTTTGAGAGTGCAACGCGATAGCATTTAAAGATCCCTGACTGCTTCTAATTCTTCCCGGCAATTGCAGCTCACGTAACCGTAATGTTTAACAGCAAACGCTGGCGGCGAACGCTATGCACGAAGGCGAGCTTTCTGGTAGAAACGCGGCCTCTTGCGTGGGCCACGATGCGACGGAGGCGAGCGCCATCTGGAGGTGCTTCAAAAAACCGGGCGCGCCGTTTTATGGCATTCGCGATTTGCGGGCCGGCGAAGGCCATGGCCGCTCGCTATGAATTGTGAAAACGCCGGAAAAGAAGTTTGTGCTTTTTGATTTTCCGCGTAACAGAATTATGTTTTATTGTATGCTCAAATTACTATCCGAAGCTATCACGTCTGTAGGTCGTGTGTAAGTCGTACTTCACGATTCTTCATACGTGTTTTGCCTTGAGAAATTCAATTACTTGAGTAACTTTCTTGCGCTCTTCATACGTATTTTACCTTGAGAAATTCAATTACTTGAGTAACTTTCTTGCGCTGCATGGAGGGCCTGCGTGGTTGGGTATCCGTGGTTCGAAAAGACTTTTGCCGAGACGACGGCCAACGCCGGATTTTCTGCGGCATGGGACCCTTAACGCTATCGCGGTAACAAGTCGCGTAGTGGTAGCGACGCGCTCGCGCCACTGCTTGCGCGCTCGTCTTCCACAACTGGCTCCGATGCCGCTCGTCATGCCAGCGTTCCCATACTGCCCTTCCTCTGCGAAGATGCAGACGGCACTGGTCCACTGCCAGTCGGTGCGGTGATGTCGGTGAGTTCTGCCGTGCGCGCCGATAGACAAACCTTCGACTTCAGTCAGTAGCTGCGCCCGGCTCCTTTGGACGTCCACGCAAGTGCGTGAACGTGGCCGAGTCACGTGATGCGAGGAATAATTCGAGGTAAGGTAAATAAATATCCGCCCAAGCACTCCGTATAGATGGTTAACCTGCGAGGCTGAAACGTGCGGCACTGGTGTTTATCACTGGGTTAATAAACCCGACGGCTCATTAAACGAATATTTCATAGGCTGCCGGATACGCAGTTACTCCTTGCGCTCGGTTGCACGAGCCTGTTCTTGTGCCCGAGCTGCAACATCCGCTCACCCTAAACCAGCTCGCTCTCGGATCTACTCGCGGCGTTGCTGATCGAAAGCTGCCTGCTCCTATGGAGTACGTATGACACGGGGCCTACCCATTTCGGAGCCAGAGAGAAACTGCTGCGCGAGCGCTCGGCTGCAACGGAGAGCAACGAGGCCGCTACTCGCGCCACTCATCCTACACCACCTAAATAGCACAAGGCCTTTTCACTCCGATCCATGGCGTCATGTCACCTGGCCTGACTGCCAGAGAATCTAATGGGGATTTTGACGTCGCCGCTTTCATCACGCCAGCCTTGTCAATGGAAATTCTGGCCAGGTAGCGTGACGTCATGGATCGGGATAAAAAGTCCTTGTGCTATGTAAGTGGTATTGGCTGATCGCGCGCCTCTCTTGTTTTTTTTTTTTTCGCGCGTGCGCATAGTGTTGCGCCGGAAGAGTTTTCGGCGTACGGGCGACCGACAAACGGATGGACGAATTGTCTAGCCATATACAGCTTCCCTGTAAAATGTCATTTTCAAACGTAAAAATATTGGCCTTCCAAACTTTATTGTGGATTGGGTTTCCGCTTATTTATACGCACACAGTTCGTTAATAAAAACGATTACTGCCCATCCAAACTTCCGGTTACATCAGGTGTTCCTCAGGGAAGTGTTTTAGGACCTTTCCTTTCTTTAATATATATTAATCACATTGTTCATGTTATTCCTGAACCAGTTGAAATAAGGCTATTCGCTGGCGATTGCGTTATGTTTAAGGAAATTGATAGCGTAGACGATCTGGTGCTTCTAAACAATTACATGAATAACGCTTTGGAAATGAAGCGTCTTGAGGTAGAGATGGAACGCGCTCGTAATGGAAGTCAGGCACACGGTGCAGGAGAACGCGTATTGTTCAAAATGACTGACCTGATGCGGCCGTTTAAGCTTGGAGAGGACATTGGTTTGTTCCTGGTTAACTTTGAGCGAACGTGCGAGAAGCAGGGGTTCTCTCGGGAAACGTGGCCACAGCGCTTGCTCACTTTGTTACCCGGCGAGGCGGCCGACGTAGTCGCTCGCTTGGATAGAGAGGAGGCAGAGGATTTCGACAAAGTAAAATCGAGTCTTCTAAAAAAGTACCGGCTGTCAGCGGAGGCGTTCCGTCGGAAGTTTCGGGAAAATGAGAAAGGCAAAAGTGAGTCATATACAGAGTTTGCGTATAGGCTTATGTCAAACATGCAGGAGTGGCTCAAAGAAGAGAAAGCGTTTGGTGACCACGATAAAGTTCTGCAGTGTTTCGGGCTGGAACAGTTTTATAATCGGTTACCTGAGAACGTGCGGTACTGGGTCTTGGATAGGCCAGACGTTTGTACGGTGGCTAAAGCCGCTGAGCTAGCCGAGGAGTTTGTGACGCGTCGGGCTCGCGGAGCTAAGGACGGTCAAAAGGGTGAATTTGGCTCGAAGTTTGAGAGGCCGAAGTTCACACCCATGAGATTAAAGAGGGACACGCGTAGTGAGGATGCGAGTGAAAGCAGTCCGACCAAACGTAAAGAGACGGCGGCAGCCAAACGCAGAAAGCGGTTCGAGATGAGGCGAGCGCGCGTGTGTTATACGTGCCAGAAGCCGGGTCACTTTTCGGCGCAGTGTCCGGAAACAACACCAAAAGTTGTGTTTTTTTCAATAGGCAGCACTGACGAGAACATGAAGCTTCTCGAGCCTTACATGCGAGACCTCCTCGTGAACGGGAAAGAGTGCCGAGTGCTTCGCGATTCCGCAGCTACGGTGGATGTAGTTCACCCCTCTTACGTAGAACCCCATATGTTCACGGGCGAGTGCGCATGGATCAAGCAAGCCGTGGAAGCTCCTAGCGTGTGTCTGCCAGTAGCAAAGGTGCTTATTGAAGGACCTTTCGGAGCGCTTGAGACGGAGGCGGCAGTGTCATCTATGCTGCCCCCCCAGTACCCGTACCTATTTTCAAACAGGTCCGATCACCTCCTGCGCGAGAAGGGGCTTTTGTTTGGTGAAGCTAGTGTTCAGGCCTTAACCAGGTCGAAGGTTCGGGAGCTCGCTGCAAAGGCGGTAGTTGCGGGGCCGACGTTATCGAACAATGAGAAAGGGTCAGAGGCGCAGCAAGCCGATATTCAGAGCACGCCCGAACTGAATAAAATTGAGTCTGTAACGTTAAAGGCACCAGATACTGGAGAGGAAAATCCCGATGCGGGAAAGTTAGAAGAGCTATCTACTGATTTGCTCATCGCGCCTACGTCAGACGGACTTGATAGGTTGCTAAAAGTCAGCCGGTCGGCTTTGATAGCCGAGCAAAAGAAGGATGGTAGCCTAGAAAACATACGCTGCAATGTCAAGGAAGGTATCGCCAGGAAAAATGCGCGTTTTGTGGAAAGAGGTGGAGTCCTGTACCGGAAGTATCTAGACCGAAGAGGAGTGGAGTTCGATCAGCTGATCGTGCCTCAATGCTATCGTCAGGATCTGTTGCGCTTTGACGACAACTTTTCTCGAAAGGTGTGGGGTAAAGCTGCTACACAGCTCAGTGTACCACCCACAGTCGAATTCCGTTGAGAAGCTCCACTCCGTCATGAAGCGCGTGTTGAGAGCATTGTGTTTTGAACATCGAACTGACTGGGAGCTGTGTCTGCCTGGGGTGATGTTTGCGTTAAGGACCGCGCCGCATGCAGCTACGGGGTTTTCGCCAGCTGAACTGGTGTACGGTCGCTCGCTTCGGTCTCCGCTTCGCATGCTTCGAGAATCATGGGAAGGCAGGGGCGACGACCCAGTCGTGGTGGAGTACGTGCTTAAGCTCCTCGAACGCTTAAGAAGGGCACAGGAGTTGTCAGGTGAAGCAATGACAAAGGCCCAGCAGAGGGCCAAGGTTTATTATGATCGGACAGCCAGGGCCCGTCGTTTTGAGGTGGGCGATGAGGTCATGATATTGCGCACATCGCTAAACAACAAACTAGACGTGCAGTGGGAGGGCCCAGCACGAATTGTTCAGAAACTGTCGGACGTTAACTACGTGGTAAGTCTGCCAGGAAAGCGGAAAGCACAGCAAGTTTACCACTGTAATCTGCTCAAACCTTATAGACAAAGGGAAGCAGTGGTGTGCATGATGGTAAACGTTCCTGAAGAGCTTCCGGTCGAGCTTCCGGGACTAGGCTCAGTGACGAACAGGGAAGACACCGGTCAAGTCATCAGTGACTTAGTCAGTGGAGCATCGCTGTCACGTGAGCAGAAAACCGAACTACACCAGCTATTACAAGAGTTTCAAGGTCTGTTCTCTGAGAGGCCTGGTAGGACTTCTGTCCTTACTCATGACATAGAACTTACCTCCCCAGAGCCAGTACGATCCAAGGCGTATCGGGTGTCACCCCGCCAGAGCGATATTATGGAGGCTGAGGTAAAGAAAATGCTACAGCTCGGTGTTATTGAGGCAGGTGAGAGTGATTATACCTCCCCTTTGATTTTAGTTGAGGTACCGGGCAAGGAACCTCGTCCTTGCGTCGACTACCGCAGGCTTAATTCCATCACTAAGGATCAAATTTATCCGATCCCTAACATCGAGGAGCGCCTTGAGAAAGTTAGTAGCGCTCAGTTTTTTCCACCCTAGATCTTGTCAGGGGTTATTGGCAGGTTCCACTAGCCAGAAGAGGCTAGTAGGTATGCGGCGTTCATTTCACCAATGGGAACATTCCGTCCTAAAGTGTTGAGTTTTGGTTTGAAGAACGCGCCATACTGTTTTTCAAGCCTCATGGATAAAGTGTTGCGGGGACAGCAAGAATTCGCTTTACCGTATCTAGACGACGTAGCGATATTCTCCGCATCCTGGTCTGAGCATATGGCACACTTGCGGGTAGTGCTAACCCGCCTGCGCGAAGCGGGCTTGACAGTAAAGGCTCCTAAGTGCCAGTTAGCACAGGCCGAGGTTGTCTACCTCGGTCACGTGATTGGTCAGGGTCGTCGCCGCCCCTCTGAAATAAATGTGGCCGCTGTGCGAGACTTTCCGCAACCGCGCACGAAGACCGATATTCGGTCGTTCTTAGGTGTCGCCGGCTACTATCAGAGGTACATCCCCAGGTACTCTGATATCGCGGCTCCCCTGACGGATGCTCTAAGAAAGACAGAGCCTCAAACAGTCGTCTGGGACGAGACAAAGGAAAGAGCTTTTAGCGCCCTAAAGAGTGCCCTAACAAGCCAGCCTGTGCTACGATCGCCAGACTATACAAAAGGGTTCGTTGTTCAGTGCGATGCTAGTGAGCGAGGCATGGGCGTTGTACTGTGCCAACGGGAAAATGGAGAAGTATAACACCCCGTCCTGTATGCTAGTCGTAAGCTGACCAGTCGTGAGCAGGCGTATAGCGCCACCGAGAAAGAGTGTGCATGTCTCGTGTGGGCCGTTCAGAAATTGTCATGCTATCTAGCCGGCTCGAGGTTTATCATTGAGACGGATCACTGCCCTCTCCAATGGCTGCAGACCATCTCTCCCAAAAATGGCCGCCTCCTGCGCTGGAGCCTCGCTTTGCAACAATATTCCTTTGAGGTGCGTTACAAAAAGGGGAGTCTCAACGGTAACGCCTATGGCTTAAGTCGAAGCCCCTAACGTAGGAATCAGCCTCAAAATCGTTTGTTACTGATGTTTTTCTTCCTGAGGCAGGATTTTTTTTAACATATTGCTTTTGTTTAGTGTTTCAAAGTGATGATATGCTTTCTAGTGCAATTTTCCAATTTGTGGACGCGTTCTGAGTGATGCTAGACTACTGTAAGGAACTAGGCAGTGGTATAAAAAGGGAAAGAGCCTGGCAGGGCTTAGTGAGGGCTGTGCCGTGCTTGCTGACTGAGCGGTTGAGTTTCAGCGTAGTTCTAACGCTTGCCGGGAACGAGAACAAGAATGTGAACTCTCCCGAAGTCACTTTGCAGTGTCCTGTGCGAACCTGAACGAGAGAACGAGGCCTTCTCTGTGCGCTGCGCTCAAGAAACGTCGAGGGACGCCCGACTTCGGTTATGAGCATCATCGAGCGACATCCCTCCGGACAGCGGATGCAGTCCCCTGTCCATCGGGATCTCCTTCCCCCGGCGGGGCGGTCTGTTGCGTTTCGCCTACGACGCGCGGTTTGGTCGGCGCGATTGCAACAGGGCGGCAGACATTTTGGCCCGTTCGGCGTCGCCGCTACGCTCCCCGCCAAGCGTTTCCAGGCATGTTCCGATGCCACGTGTCTTCATGTGCGTGTGTGAGTGTATGTGCCATTGTGCCCGACCGGCTGCGATGCGACAGCAGGGAGTCACCTTCTCCTCCCAGTCATTGTGCCCGACCAGAGGCGCTACGAGAGCAGAAGTTACCTTCTCCTTCCAGTCATTGTGCCCGACCAGAGGCGCTACGAGAGCAGAGGTTACCTTCTCCTTCCAGTCATTGTGCCTGACCAGAGGCGCTACGAGAGCCGAGGTTACCTTCTCCTTCCAGTCATTGTGCCCGACCAGAGGCGCTACGAGAGCCGAAGTTACCTTCTCCTCCCAGTCTTTGTGCCCGACCGGCGGCGCTACGACAGTGTGCGTCACCTTAGCCCATTGTACAATCACGTGCTCGTCTATTGAGGGGTTCCTTCTTGCCCTCAACTGCGAGAGTATAAAAACAGCTGCCCCCGGACGCCAAAAAGAGGGCTCCGATTTCTTCTGTTGAGTAAAGTGCTCTCCCGTCTCTCTACTTCGGTCAACCTGACCGCCAACTCTTTGCGATGTTAAAATAAACAAGTTGTTTTGTTGTTACCAGTCGACTCATGCTTTGCCGGGACCTTCGGATGCTTCCAGTTGTACCCCAGGCCGCCAGGCCAACGCTACCCTTGGGGCTTGCGACCCAGGTGCAACAACGGGCGTCAGCGCCGAGTTCCCAACAAATCGTACCAGCGGGTACGACCACAACAACTCGTACCAGCGGTGCGATTCAAACAACACTAAGAAAAACATTGATGCTCTAGGAATGATTCAACGTAAATCCATTCGGTTTATCTTTTCTCAATACCGCATGACGGACTCCCCAACCTTTATGATGCAACAAAATATTATCCAGGAACTTAACTACGTCGCAAAATTCTGAGAATAATGTTTTTTTTTCACTTGAAAAACAACCATCTCGCATTAGACCGTGCTCCGTACATACAACCTCTGATGCCATGACTGACTCGAAATCGTCATGCTGAATCAATAACACCATTTAGAACACATACTAACACATTCAAGTTTTCATTTTTTTCCACAAACAATTACTGACGAACGCTCTGCCGCTATGTATGCTTGAGAACAGTGACTCATTCGACGCATTATCGTCATAATGTGAAGCGCTTTTTTTTTCTTTTCTTATTCCAAAGGACTGTTTTTCCTAAAGTTACAACGTTTATAATCGTTCTCACGGCCATAAGGTGCTCATTTATGTGTCATCTTTATGAATATATTATTTTTTCCTCTCTCTTATGATCTATGATTATTTCTGTTTGATGTTTTTACCAGTGCTTGTGTAAACCTTTTTGATACCCCTCCTGCATAGGCCCTAGCTTGGGCCGGCAGTATTCTGTAAGTAAGTAAGTAAATAAATAAATAAATAAATAAATAAATACCATTACGTTTAGTAAAACGAGTCGTCATTGCGAAAATGCCGCAATGCTTTCGCATTCATCGACGTAGGGACACCTAAATGCAATTGACTTTTTTATTGTGACTGTGGGTCCCTGTGAAGTAGTTAAGAGTGAGTCGTGTCAGAAAGATCGACCACGATGATATGAAATATGATAGAAAGTTGCTTGCTTTGGGAGAAATTTTCTTGTAAAATTTCAAGGTGGCATGTCTCCTGAGGCCACCGTAAGGAATTATTTTTATCCTCATCGACGTACTTCTTGCCTGCAGGGCAAAATAAACTAAAACGTTCGCTACTTGATTATTTCTGAGCGCACCAAGATCGAACTTGGTATAATAAAAAGGTCAAATGGGGGGCGGTGCAACGAACATACCGCCCATTCTCCAATATAGCGCAAGTCTTCACTCAGCTTTGCATATCCGACTCTCGCCACGCCATCATTGTCACGCCATTGTCGTCATACAGTCATTTCGTTGTCATATACCATCGTCGTGATCAATCCGTCGTCTTCGCGGTCGTCACGCCGTCGTCGTCATGCACTCGGCGCCATCCGATTGCGTTCATGCCGTTGTCATGCCACCGTTGTCAGTGTATCGTCGCCATACAGTCGTCGTCATGCATTTGTAGTCATACCGCCGTCGTTCCAATGTTGTCATTCGACCCTCGTCATGTCATCGAGGTCACGCCGTCATCATGACCCAGTCGTAGTCATACCATCGTCGTCATGCCTCCGTTTGCCAAAGTAGTCGTCGTCACGATATCGTCTTACGATCGTGGTCACGTCAGAAAATCCAACCCGTTGCCGTCATGCCGCCGTCGTCTTACCACGTTCGCAGCTCCATCGGCGTCAATTCTACTTTGTTATATCGTAATATTGTTTTCGACATTGAGAGGCAATTATGCCGCCGTTGTGATGCCATCATCGTCACTGCGTCCTCGTCAGAAAGTCGGCGTCATAGATTCGTTGTCATAACGCGTCGTCGTCGTCGTTTCATCGTCGTCATCTGGTTGTCGTCATACCGTTGTCGTCGTGCGATCGTCGTAGCGCCATTTGTGGTCATTTCAGATTCGTCATCTCATTTCCGTCATGCCGCTTTCGTCGTTCCATCGAAGTCATTTCTTGCTCGTCCTTTTATCGTTGTCGTGCAGTCGTCAGTGTTCATGGCTGATCGTGACGAGCGAGCGCCATAGCAACGTGGGCCAATACCGGAGACAGTGTATGTCGCAACGGAAGATTTAGCAACGGAAGATTTAGAATGACCGCTACAGTTTCTACAGAAACGTGTCTTCAGTAATGCGGCGAGTGGCTACATTGCTTCAATGATAATCGCATTACCTGCGACAGCCATCGTGAGGTGGGTTCTGCAGTAATATTTTTTTACCGCACGGTTTGCCATATACAGCAAACTGTGGTTAAATAAATGCGTCCGAGCTTTCTTCATGAAGAAGCTGCTGAAGTGGCCTGTGGAACTTATCGTCCGTAATTACGGGGTTTTAGTCTGTGGACTGGAATGTTTGTGTCCCTGCACCTCTGAGCACTGTCTTCGTGTGGCCACAACCGCAGCAGCAGCATCCGCCGCAGACGCGGAGGCAGAGCACTTTGCGTTCCGAAAGTGTCTTCGGGTGCTGCAGCCCAGACTCGGGCTACTGCAGGAGTAAGACCTACTCCCCATCCCCAACCCGAATTCGATCTCCGGAGAGGGTATAGAGTACGACATTGGCTAGCTCCGGAGAGAGACTTCTTTCACCTTATTTGTACATTTATACACGGAAGAAAGCAGACATGACGAGACACACGCGGATGTTTCCAACTTATGCTCGCATACGCTGCCATGGACAAGAGGGCGCGCAAGTACCTGCAACCGCCGGTGCATCTCGCTTTTCTTCGACTGAAGACGTGGTTCTAAGCCAGCGTTGCTCTTGTTTTTTCCGGGGCATGACGTGTAGACGTGTGCCGAAACTGGAAAGCGAACGGTAACGATGGTTTGTAGCACCTTGTGATATAAGACGATGAGCGACACGAAAATAAGATGAAAGCGGGAGCCAACGTTTCGCCAAGTGGACTTGCCTTTTTCAAGGCGACATATTTCAAAGCGACAAAAGAGAGGCCCCCTTGTCGAAACGTTGGCTCCCGCTTTCACCTTGTTCTCGTTTTGCTCATCGTCTTGAATTTCCATCTCCCGCATAGTCCCTGTTTTCCCTTGTGATCTAACGCACTTGAAGCGTTCTCGCGCTTGAGTAATCCTTCTCTCCAAGCAAGAAAAGTAACAGAAATACTTGCACTGTAAACAGTTTAGCACCACAAAAGGTATTAGAGCACCGCACGGGCCGGTTTTACAGGTCCAGGCCCCGCCCGAGCTCGAAAGTACCCGAGCCCGGCCCCATGATTTTAAACCTGGCCCGTGCCCGGTTTGGCCTTACCCGGCCCGGCTCATTTCTGTTCGACCCGTTGGACCTTGAGCCTACGCAACTAGGTCGAGTTCTCGGTTATTGTGAAAATACCGTCATGTGATCAACGGGCGCCGGGTGGTCTTCAAGCTGCATAAAAGCAGCTTTTTTGCCTTGCTGGCTACTTTAGCTGCGAGAAAAATAAAATTTATTTATTTATATATTTGCTTGTTTGTTTGTCTATTTATTTATTTATTTATTTATTTATTTATTTATTTATTTATTTATTTATTTATCATACCCTCAAGGCCAGAGGCATTGTAGAGGGGAGTGGTACAAAAGAAAATGTGGTATATAGGAAGTAAACAAAACGCAGTCATCAATATGAACAAGACACAATGCTAGAATAAAAGAGGTTTATTTCTATAGAATGCTAGCAGCTGTGTCACAAAAAAGAAATTCCTGGTTATGCAATGGTAGCTAAGGTTTCACGAAAACGGCTGTCATCAGTAATATTTACTATATCAGCGCGAAGGTGGCTCCAATGTACAGTGCTCACGGAATGAAACGCGTCGAGGTAGGGCTAAGTAATGCGCATACTTTCGTTTTCACCGGCTGCAGTTCGTGTCACATCGACGTAATTTTGGCCCGTACACTTACATCGGAGCCCTCGCCGCCTTTTGTGACCAAATTCTTTGCGACATGACACGGTGCTGCCGCGTACTTTGCACGTATGCAGGGTTCTACTAAATGCTCCGTGTCGCGTTTCATTCCGTGAGCCCTGTACACATGTGCGCGGGAAAAAAGACTGGGAAAAATGCTTTGTATGGCGTAGATAGGTCCCAACTTTACGACAGTGATCAACACGCTGTGATACATAATGATGTCTTGTAAAGAATTGCGTGTGCACTGTACGATAATGATAAATCCTATGAAAGAGTGCTAGACGTACAATTCTACGTCGAACAGACAGCAAAGGAAGACTAAGGTTACGTTTCATGGAAGAAATGCTCGCAATTCTATTATAATTGATAAATATCAATAGAAGTGAGGTATCTTGGACAACTTCTGAGGACGCGTTTTCAGGTTACCCTGGCCTGGATCCCATACAGAAGTAGCGTATTCTAATTTAGCACGTATTAGAGTTTTATAAAGTAGGTGTTTCAGGTTAGAAGATGAGCTAGCGAAGTTACGGCACAAGTAGCCCAGCAAGCGGTGAGCGTTGTTAATAACGTATTCGGCGTGAATTCACCATGACAGGTTTGTAGTTGCATGGGCGCCTAACTACTTGTAAGAGTTTACTGTTTCTACAGCAATGCTGTTTAAGTGGTAAGTGGCATGTTGGCGAAAAGCACGACACACATGTACTTTACATTTGTTAATATTTAGTTATATTAACCACGGGTTGCACCAGTTAGATATTGCGTCAATGTCGAGTTGCAACCTGTTAACGACGGTTTCATTGGTTATTTCACGAAAAATAACACAGTCATCAGCGAACAAATGTAAGTTAGAAGACAGTGTAGCAGGAAGGTCATTAATATAAATGAGAAAAAGTGGAAGGCCCAGAACTTAAACTTGGGGTACCCCAGAATGTACATCGCTGAGAGAAGAATTAAATCCATTAACTGTAAGAGAGAGTGGTTTGTTAGAAAGAGCTTAATTCACGTGAGAAAGTCGGGATCTACATTTAGTTGATTTAATTTGTACAAAAGAAGTCTGTGGCGAACCTTGTCAAACGCTTTAGAGAAATCTACATACATACAGTCGGCAAAAGAAGAACGATCCAAAATTTGATGTAGCTCGTGAGTGAATGAAGCCAGTTGTGTTTCACATGAGAAAGCTTTGCTAAAGCCGTGCTGAGCTCAGGTGAAAAATGAATCATACTAGAGGAATTTAACAAGGTTAGAAAAAGTTATATGTTCAAATAGTTTGCCACACGTACTAGTCAACGAAATGGGACGGTAGTAAATTCGTGAATTTTTATTACTTGCGTAGGGGAACCACCTTCCCGATCGTCCATTCTTTAGGTAGTGTGGACGTATCTAGAGACTGCTGGCAAAGCTTTGTAAGAATAAGCGAACTAGCAGCATTAGTACTTTTTAGGTATTTTATATTGAGTCATAGCCGGGAGAAGAGCTAATATCGAGAGAATTAATTAGATTTAGAACACCAGACGCTTCAGCAATAATTGGAGGGATTTGTATATAGTCATATTCACGTGTGGCAGGCAAAACACTTTTACATTTGTTGGAAAGGTTTTTGACAAAGCTATCGTTTAAGAGAGTAGCACATTGCTCGTGTGGAAGACGGGAACTCGAGTCGTCCAAGGCGATGTGGTCACTAGATGGGGGATTGATAGTTCTCCAAAATCTTCTAACGTTATTTGTTGGCATTGATGGAAAAGTGGCAGACAAAAGTTTATGCTTAGCAACCTTTAATGCAGTGGTTTAAGTATCAACTATTAATTTGTAAGTAGCCCACCTCGATTCGGTGGGTGAGTTTTTAGCCAAGCGAAAAAAACGTTTCTTTCGGTTGGCAAGCCGCTTGTATGGGGACCATACCAGGGCTCTTGTGAATTTAGAACAATTTTGCGAGTCGGTATATGCGTGTTGGTTAGTTCGTTTATTTTAGCAACGAACAAGTTCCAGTTAGTTTGAACTGAATGGCCGTCAAAATTAGGAAGAAAGTCGTCTAGAAATGAAGTTAATTCTCTGTTAATTGCGTCAAAGTCGGCCATTTTGTAATCGCTTATAATCTTTCGTTGTTTAGTGGCTTTGGGACTAGTTCAGTTGAAAGCGAAATGAAGACAATGATCTTTCGTGCCAAGTAAATGTGTGATTGAAGATATCAGGTCAGGGTGAGAGGTTAGAATTAAGTCAGGTGTATTTGCTACATTGGCAGAGGGTCGCGTAGGATCGGTAACGAGTTGTGAAAGCGAAAAAACAGAACATGTCTCTAAAAACTCCTTAGGTTGTTGGGAAAAATGCGACAGCGAAGGTTGGTCATTGTTCCACGTAATGTTTGGAAAATTGAAGTCGCCGAGGACTGCTATGGGCGACGAAGGAAAGCGACTGCGCACATGGTAAATAGTCTCATGGAATTCATTGGCAAATAAAGATGACGTGGAGGGCAGAACACCTATTAATATGGTTTGGTGGCCAAGTGTTATCGAAGCCCAGACAGTTTTCGGGGCCCCGATAATGCTGATGGGAGATGAAGGTATGTCTTTTGATACTGCCAAGAGAACACCGCCTCCCCTGTGCGCAGTGCGATCGCAACGGTATAAAATGCAGTTCTGTGCGCACTGAAAAAGTTCAACGTCACTGACATGAGGTGGCAGCCATGTTACGGTTAAGGTTATGCCGGTAGACAGCCGCTATCCCCTGCAAAACGACCAATTCGATGTGCTCCCTCGATGAGATTGGAAGAAAATCATTCGACGATCGAGGTAAAATTTGCAACTATTTTCTGCTCACGCTCACGCCAAGTTTCCTTGGCGTCGGGTAGATCATAAATGATTAAATTGCCACGACGTGACGGGTCTTCATGTTGATTCACTCGAGGTTGTAACAGTTCATTTCTAGTGGTGAGCTCTTCTAGTGATTTTTGCATTGTTGCGAGTTGTTCGTTGCAACCGAAAACGCACAGATTACTATTCGAATGCTTGGTATGAAAACACAGGCATAAAATAGACAGTTAGGAAAACAGGGAGGGATCAGGCTAGCAACAGCCACTGGGCATGGCACAACGTGTGCGTGCATCTAAAGAGGAAGTTATAGAAAAGTACATCCGTTGATCACCATACTCGTGCTTTAAGGTGTGATAAGAACGGCCGTGCTACGTTTTCTGAATAGTTGTGCGGCAATATACTCTAGCGAAGGTATGTGAATACTCCCTCATATATCGGCGCGCATTTGTGATGACTTTTGAATCTCATATACTCATTGGGTTGTACAGTGATGGAACTCGAGCCAATAGATTTGGCACGAATGTAAATTTAAATACGCTGGTCTGTTGTCTTTTAGGATTTCCCTGTGCTAGTAATGCCCGCCTATTCGAATATTCCAGCTCACAGACAGTAATTATGCTATCTGCCACCGACAATTTATTAAAGATTCCGTAAAAGTCAAAAGTGATCGCCTGCAGAACACCCGGCCTATAGGGTATTTGAAGAAGGCAACAATGACTGTAAATTCAAAGTAACAATAATTGAAACCCTTATGCGTGTCAAGAGTTGACCGTGTACGCAGAGTTACGTCTCAGGTTTACACGGTCGCCCGTCTCCTCTACCCTACAAGTGCAAGCAGAAAGCTCCAGCCGCGCTACAACAAATCTCATACAGCCTGCACGGTTAGAGTTACTGTATATGCTACCGTAGGTAGCAGAGTTGCGCGTAGGTCCGCCATCTTGCCTGAGAAGCAACCAAGTCTATGCGGCGAAGCCGCACTCCGTTTTTGCAGGCGACATGCCTAGCGTATCGTCGATCGATCGTGGGCGCTTTTGCATCGCTGTGCACCGCTTTTCCGCCTAATTGCAAACAAAGCGCATCGAAACAGCTGACAGGATTAGATTGTGAAGAAAAAGGTGCTGCCCTTTTTTAGCGCGCGGCGTAAGATGCAGCGCGTATATTAGTTGTTTTTTGGACTTGCATTCCCCTGTGCACTTTCTCCGCCCTAATAACGTATGGGCACTCGCGTATCTAGAATAGATTGTGTATTCTATATACGCCGATCAGATGCAGCATTCGTTAACCGCGACGGTAACGATTAGATCGCATCGAATAAACTTAGGGAATACGGTGATGTTATTTTATAGATTCCGGAAATCCTACAAAAAGTTTTGTGCGAAAAAGCTACTTCACAAGGTAGTATAAGGTTCGAAATAACATAGCGTATTAAAAACTGGACAAATGTTAGTAATTGAGGTGAACAGTCAGATACGTTAATAACTTTCATTCGCTTGAATACTGCTTGGCACTCAGGTATTGTTTCAACAGAGATAAATACGCTACTAAGAGCAGTGCAGTGCTATTTTAGCATGTAAACAGTAACAAAAAGCACCGAGCCACAACTGCCTCTTTTTTGGCAATAAAATCACAATGCGAATTTCAGAGAAAAAAAACAAAAACACTAGTGTATGTGCGTGCAAGTATTTTTATGTAGTGAGCTTTATCAAGTGGTGCTCTTTTACAAAGGTAACTGTACTAAATATAATGAGGCCCATACTTGCTTATGTGCCATAGCTCTCAACATGTAGCCAGTCTAAAATATTACTGGTCAATCAATCACCAACCATTGATATTTCGACTCTGGTACCCCATTAGATCTTGTGTAGGAACATATCCATCTACCAGCAAGCAATGGACACCAGCTACACTTGCAAGTGTGATTTCATTATGGGCCTTTTCACTGCAGGGATTCCAAAAGTAGCCTTCCGTGGGAGTGTAGCAAAAGTTTTTCTCACAGGATTGACATAGCTACATTATAGGGAATAATTCAAAACACAGTTAGGCCCTTACCGTATGTTAAATGGCGACATTCATTCCTCTTGCATCCTGCTTCACATAAGCTGTAGTAGATTAAATATATTTACTTAGTAGTAACCTCTTTCATATTCAGAAACAACCCAAGCAGTGCATAATCATGAAAATGTGAGCTGGCTTTTTTACGACACTTCTGTGAAAGCAGTGTGGTGCATCACATGCAGAAAACTGGTAATTCCAGCTAAATCTCCTGTATAACTCTACGTGCTTCCATTATTTTTAAAAAAATCCAGACTTGCAGTAGCTTTTAATATTCCAGCTGTGAATTTTTTAGCACAGCCCAAAAAAGCACGTAGCTGTTAGTCAAGCAATTTCATCTCATAAACACTTGACGCAATAGGCAGTTCACTGAAAATTTGTTTGTTCAGGTGTCTTTACCTGAACACCCTTCAAAATAGTTTTACAAAGGAAGAAAAACAATTGCTGCAGTAAGGTGTAACGAGGCAGGACGACGAAACAAACGTGAGATGCGCTGCGCACGTTGCGTTATTGCTACGCAGCTTGCACGCACGTGAACAGCGAACGGCAAGATCGGCCGGATTGGATTTGAATTTGACTGGCGATAACTTGTGTCAATCCAGTTCGTTGCAGCGGCGGCGTCGGGAAATAAAAAAATTACCGATGATTACGTTACTTCCTAATGCGAAATTTGAGCGCAGCAAATAAGCTGTTTCACCTTTTCGATAGATTGAGGCAGAGAAATCGAGCAACACATGTATGCGCTATCACAGAATTTTTTTTTTATTTTTCACACGTATTCCTTTAACGAAGACTCCACTAACAGTTCTTGACAGTCATGAAGGAAGCTTTGTGGTCGGAGAAATAGACTGATATATGTTCGACTTGGTACACCAATGCTTGATTCTCAAAGACGAGATCTATACAAGTGCCTCGCGAGGTTGTCACAGCCGTGGGACGCGTTACGAGCGAGAGGAACGGGATGTTCTCCCGCATAAGTGTTAGGAAATTGCTGTTTGTCTTTATGTCAAGCCGCCACCGATCTGGCTCTCTGATATTGCCACCGCACAGGGCGAACGGCAGCGGCAATTTCGGCTCGGGCGGTGCACATATACAGATCCGCCGCCACCGATCTGGCTCTCTGATTGCCACCGCACAGGGGTTGCATTGGAGGAGGAGCGAAGAAAGGAATTAAGTTCGAGCCGGCGCTTTGACAACCGGAGACTCGCAGGAAGAGAGGGGAGGGGGGCGGCGTGTACACCCAGCGGCAAACGATGGGGGCAGAAGCGCGCGCAGCAAGCGGACAACACGATAAAGGGAGGAGGGAAGAGATAGCAGCGACTGACTGATGCCGCTGACGCCGATAGTGAGTCAACCCCAGCTGCGGAGTTGGTTTCAGGGACAACGCCGCCGATGCCGACACAAACAATATCATACCCTCGTTTCCGCACCGCTAACAACCACGTCTAGCCGTGGGAAGGTGGTCACGTATTCGTCGACGTGCCGGGGCCTACGTGAAATAACCGGCGCGTCGGCAACTGAAGAGCGCCCTATCCGCCACACAAGAACAGGGGGGGGGGACCCTTTCCTCCTCTTTCTGCATGGCGGCGACGGTGTTCTATGCAGTCACGTTATCTTGTCTCTCTAGCGGCGTCAGCGGCATCCAGCGGTGTCAGTCGGTCGCTGCTAGCGCTGGGGGGATGAAAGGGGGGCGGAGCTGGTTACGAGGCCGACGACGACGCGAAACCCAGGAACGGACGCCAAAGAGCTGCGCTCTAAAATTGGCCCGAACATCCGCTTCTCCGCAATGCACGGTTGCTTTGCTACCACGTGATGACGTTCTGCCAATAGAGGCGCTAGCGGCGTGATAAAACAGACGCGCAACTCTGCTACCTGTGGTAGCACATACAGTAACTCTATGCACGGTATAACTCGGGCGCTTCCTGACGGGAGATTAAGAAGAGGATAAAGCGGTCGAACTCATCGCGCGCTCGTGCGAACGCGGAAGGAGATGCGCGCTGTGCTTCTTCGCTGCTCGCTAGTTGCATCTGCGGGCTGGCGTTCGAAGCCTCTCGGCCATTAGCACGGCTCCTTCTCGAGAGCACCTTTCGAGTCGGCGAAAGAGTTCCGCCTCGGCCGCCGCCCTCCCTCGGAGCATCGTGACGGCCGGCAAGCATGTCCGCGCCGAGGAAGCCGGGCAGCCGCCGTACGGGGCGACGCGAGCCACGAGACTCCGCGCCGCCGGCCGACACTAGCGAGATTTCTGCGACGCCTGCCGCGCACTGCGCCGCTGGAGGCTCGGCGCCTGGGCGTCGTCGACTGGCGTCGAGTCCCGTCGCGGCTACCAGGACGGCGCTGGCCGCCGCTGCATCCGGGGATTACGGCGTGGCCGCCGAAGGAGCCTCGCCACGACGGGCCGACCGGTCGACGCTCGGTGAGTGATCGGGCAGCCTTGTTATGATTGGGGGTTCAATCCCATCGTTCGTGACCCGTTGTCAAGATTGGAGTCCGGCATGAATTAGAAGGTAGCTGGCCCATGCCGTCTTCCAACTTATCCACGCTGAGGACGTTGATGAAGGGAAAGGCTGGTTCTCATCGAGGACGAGGAATATGGGTATATTTACAGTATTTATATCAGTCTAACATGACTGCTTGAGAAAGTACATCAGTATAACATGACTGCTTGAGAGAGAGAGTCCCGGGCATCCGCACAACAGCGGTTTATAAACACTCGGTCTCCCCTCGATTTTAAGGTGACGGAAACGTTCGTCCAGTCATCGTAAACAGGTCGCCTCTCCGCGGGACGGTTTACATACACACACGCACACACACACACACAGGTTCACGGTCCGAAACCGACATCACGCGGGCTTCGTAGAACTCGTAGCTGACCCAGGTAGCGCGGCCGGGTAGCCATTGTCTGCCGTCTTGGTCGGCGCGTGGGAAGGGGCCCCCGACGACGTTCCCGCGGCAACTCCCCCACTCATAGCAGATAAGGTCCGCGTTGGTGGGTTCGGCAACAATAGTTGGCCTGCCGAACGCATTAAGTCACAATGGCGATTTAGTGAAGCCGTGGCTAGAGGTTTGCGGCGGCAATCTAGGAAACGTTGACGCCCGTTGTCGCAACCGGCTGGCAACACTTGCACCTCAGCTGGGCCGTTCTTAACAGCCTTAACAGCAGTGAAACTTTTACTCGCACTAAATACAAGTCGCCCAAAAACGTGAAACTAAAGGCACGTCCGACATCTGCCTCCAAATTTCTTTCCAGTTACGTTAGACGGAACTGGAAGTGTATCATGGAAGTGCGTCCGACGTTTCTTGTTGGCTTTGACATGATTCTGTGATATAGTGTCTCCCTCCCCATGTTAACTGCTTAATCATGTTTTGGTCTAGTTTGGCTAGATGGCGTATCTCTTTCGGTCACCCGTTTGGCTTCGACTAATGAGGTGGTGACATCTGGCAGGGACATCTTCGTGCATTAAACGGCCATTTGCCAGTTGTTGTGTCGGCAGCAGCAGGCGGCGGGGGCCCGGCGTCCGGAGAGCGTGCGGTGAACGCCCGACGACGCCGACGCGAGAGAGGGAGCCGCGGAGACAACCGCTCAAGATCAAACGAGACAAAGGACTCGGCCGGCAAGCGGCCGTTTATTGCACGAAGACTTTTCACTCGCCAGATGTCACCTCCTGATTGGTCAATGCTCGACACACGATGGATGGATGTATGGATGGAAGATAGGAGCGTCCCCTTTGAAACGGGGCGATGGCAGTTGCCACCATGCTCAGATTTTTATTTTGCCTTTTATTTTTACCTGTGTTGTGTGTTATTGAATTTCTCGATTTTCTTTAAATACGTCTTCCTACCCTTTTAACCTTATGTCACCTCTCTGCTTTTGAGCCACCAATCCTCCAATCGCCTTTTGCTAATTTCCACCGCATATTTATTTACATGACTATCATCTCTGAACCCTAGGGCCTCAAGAAGGGTGACTGAGGCCGCATCGACATCGGGATTGATACCATCACATTCTAGTATGAGGTGTTCCATCGTTTCTACATATTTACCACACACAGTACATGTGTCTTCTTCTTCGTCAAATTTCTTTTTATAGCTCCGCGTTCTAAGACATCCTGATCTAGCTTCAAAGAGTAGGGCACTGCCTCTTGAGTTATCATAAAACGCTTCCTTCCTGATCTGCTGTTTCCAGTATCGATATAGTTCTACACTATGCTTCTTTTCCATTGAATTTATCCAATTTTTACCTTCCGCATCTTTAACCTGTCGTTTAATGCTCTGTTCTTTTTCGTCCTCGTGTCTGGCATCCTCGTGACTGGTTAGCTTCCTAGTTCTTTTCCGCCATTGTGAGTCAACGCTCTTTCTGTATAGGTATTTAAACACTTTAGCTGCCCACCTGTTATCGTCCAATTTCCTCAGACGTTTTTCGTATAGGATTTTACTCTGAGCTTCCCGTGCTTCGAATGATGCCCAGCCCATATCTCCCTGTACTGCTTCGTTTGTGGTTTTCCCGTGGGCACCTAGTGCTAACCTTCCCACAGCTTTCTGATTTACTTTTAGTATCGACTGAACCTCTGCCCTTAAACACAGGACTGCATTCCCGAAAGTAAGCCCCGGCACCATTACTCCCTTCCAAATGCCTCTCAGTACCTCATACCTGTTGTAACCCCACAATGCCTTATGTTTCATTATCCCGGCATCTCTTCGCCCTTTTGCTATTAGAGACTGTTCGTGCTTTTCCGTGTACATCTGCCCTTTGTTTATCCATACCCCGAGATACTTGTATTCGGCCACTCGGGGTATTTCGTGGCCTTGTATTGTAAGCTCCTGATCAGTTGTATCGTTGAAAACATCCCACCGGACTTAGCTGCACTAAAACTGAAACCTAAACTGTCTCCTTCGTCCCCACAGTAATTAACCAGAGTTTGCAAATCTTCCTGGCTATCTGCTAACAGTACAATATCGTCCGCATACATTAAACCCGGTAGTCGTTGCTCAACAACCTTTTCGCCTAATCTGTACGACAGATTATACCCTAGATTGCTTCGTTGTAACCTTCTTTCCATGCTTATCATATAAAGCATGAACAGCAGCGGTGATAGAGGACAACCTTGCCTTAATCCTTTGTGAACCTCGACAGTTGTCGTACTCTTGATTCCTTCCCATGTTATTTCAACATTATTTTCTCGATATAGTTCCTGTAGAAAATCAATTACCTCATTACCGATACCTTCAGCTTTTAATATGTTCCACAGGAGTTCCCTGTTCACATTGTCGTATGCACCACTTATGTCCATGAAGGCTAAATACAGAGGTCTATTTTGCGCCTTAGCTATTTCTATGCACTGGGTAAGCACGAACAGGCTATCATCTAAGCGCCTACCACTTCTGAACCCGTTCTGAAGTTCTCCAAGTATTCTATTACTTTCTACCCATGACTGCATTTTTAATTTCACCGCCTGCATCGCCAGCCTATATATAACTGATGTTATCGTAATTGGTCGGAAAGATTTTATGTTCTTCTTATCACCTTTCCCTTTATAAATCAAATTCATTTTACTCTGTTTCCAGCTGTGCGGAATTTGCTTATTTGTTATGACTGCCTCCAATGCTTTTATCAGCGTTTCCTTGCTTCTTGGGCCAAGTTCATTAATTAACTTGATTGGAATTTCGTCAATCCCCGCGGACGTGCATTTTGGAACATTTGCTTCCGCCTTTTTCCAGTTAAGATTGGTCAATTCTAAGCTGTTTTCTATTATGCTATTCTGTGTTGCTCCCTCACTTGGGGCGATTACCCTATCGTCTTTCCTAAATGACTCTGCTATAACTGAACCGATGTAGTTCACAGCGTCATCTCCCTCGTAAACAATTTCCTTCGGCATCGTGAATCTGTTCCTCTTTTCTGTGATTAGCTTTACCGAGCCAGCTTATATGGTTCCAGAATTTTCTTGACCCCCCTTTAGTTGCATCGCGAACTTCAGCCAGCCAGCGATCAGTGGACTGCTTTATTTTAGCCTGGACGAGGACCTGCACTTGTTGTTTCTTTTGTCGATAATATTCCCATTTTTGGCCTATTTCCTCTTCAGATAACTGCGCCCTCTTTGCTTCTCTGTGTTCCCGAGATGCCCACCGTCGTTGTTCGATGGCCTCTCTAATTTCCTTATTCCACCAACTTCGTGGCTTCCCCTTTCCTCTCCAGCAGTTTACTCCTTTTACCTCTTTTATTTTTGTACTAATGAGTAGTTCTAACTGATTATAATCCCACCTTTCCATGGGATGTTTCTTTATTGTTTCTTACATGATCGAAGGGGGGTGCGCCATCTAGCTAGACTAAGCCAGAACATGAATGAATGGTTAACCGGAGATCTCTCAGAGGGAGACACTATACCACATCGGTCCAGTCCTTTGCGTGGTTTTTGCTCCGTGTTTTTGCTCAAGAGCGGTCGTCTCTCCGCCTCCTTCGCTCGTGTCGGCGTTGCCGGCGCTCGCCGCGCGCTCTCCGGACGCCTGGCCCCCGCCGCCTGCCGCTGCCGACACAACAGATTCACGTTATTGCACGTCGGCCGTAAGCACGCTGAACAGCTAAGCGCACGTTTCCCTCGCGTCAGAGCTCATACTGCGTGCGTTGCGATGCAGCGGGCCTGTTCCGTCGCACCTTCTGCAGGTCGGCGTGCTCGTCATTGCTGTAACAACTGGCGCATCTGCTCACATAGCATTTATGAGGAATTTCACAGCAAGAAAAACGCATACTATTGTGTGCCCTTCGACGCGATACTATGACAACGTGTGCTTATCACCAATAGAGCAGTATACTACAATTACGCGTCGTTAGCGATCCACTGATCGGTGGAAATTCGTTCGTTGCTGCATTTCACAATTACGCGCATCTCCAAGTCGGAACTTCAATCCAAAAATGAACAGAGTCGTTGACAAATGAAAGCACACAAGCGCAACTCTTCACCGTAGAGCTAGCTCCGCCGATCGCTCTTCAACGGTTCTCGTTCGCAAGAAGGCGTGATGAACCGTTTTCCCACCGCTTGCTTTGTCGCTCAAGGCACTTCCTTCTTGACGCTTCTTTGGGTAATTTTAGCGCTAGGCAGACTACTAATAAAAAGTTAAAAATTGCCATCGCGAGTTACGGCGTCGTATAGCACGTCGTGGTTCTGCATAACGGAATTTTCGGCGACGTTAGACACACTTCTGCTTTGATGCTGCTTCGCGTACTTCGCGTAGTAGTGAACGCTGTGTAGATGGGGTTCTGCGTAAACCCGATCGAGAATATACGTACTGCGGCTGACTTGATTGCAATCGGTGCCAATGCGGCTGAGAGCTCGCTTTTGTACTAAACATGCAGTGGCTGTTTGTGTTCAATAAGCCATAGAATAAAGGTTACAGTACAACATACGTAAAACGCAAAAGAATTGGTTTTTAGAAACGCCCAAATCAATAAAAATCAAGCGGCTGAAAGCTGTACAGTTTGCAGTGACTTATTAGCATTACAAGCACCGAAACTCTGGTAAGTCGGCCGTTTTGTGTACCTTGCGGTAAAATCTCCGATTGCTACGCCGGGTACCTGGCTTGGATGCCAATTCGTTAAATTTGGTTCCTTCGTTTCGTTTTTGTCGGCGGCAGTTTGCCTGACGTGGCGAAAGCCTTTTCTCCACTTACATCTGACAGGGCAAGACGACAGGAAGCAGTGACCACCGGGTGACACGTTTAAGTTTTTTACGCCGCTTTTACATGCGCTACAAAGCACATGTGAAAACAGCGCAATAAACGTGCTTATAAGTATGATCCAGTGGTGCATTGGGTATCGATGTCGAGTGGTCGTGAGAAGGCGTTGCTTGGTGTGCTCTGTCATTAGCACATCTAATTGGCCAGAATGTTTTCGCTACGTCAGAGACGCGGCTAAAGAAGAATAGAAAGAGAACAGGAAACAAACAAAAAGAAGCTTACGATGGGAAATGAAACCCCGGACCTGGCGTCAGGCAAAGGCGTTACCTCAACGCAACTTCATTCCTTTGTTGTTGTTTTTCACTACGTTACATCAATGGCACCGCTGAAAGTTGCTGATTTCCTTTAACAGTTGCATATTTACCACGGTTTCAAAATTGTTACGACCTTTGCCGTATTATTTTTGTTGATTACTGTGCTTCGAAGGCCTATTCTTGTGCGTCTTACGTAAGTATATTCCGCTCCAACCTCCTGTCCTGACCCGCATTTAATGCCGCTTCCAGACTCGTTAGGATAGCGAGCCCTCGGCCGCGCTGTAGCACGGATTGCCGTCGAAATGCGCTACGTCACGCACGCCTCCCACTTGTTTGTGCAGGTTCTTAGCTCGTACGTGGGGTGACGGGAAAGTATGCGTGTAGGAGTATCAGCTCTATTTACTTTAACCACTGTGTGCTGAAGCGCGTGAGGTTTCGAAGAATGCCATTGCGGAAGAGCGTTCTCCTTGTGGATCCGCCACTCTGTGGTAACATTAAGGCGACACGCCCGATTGTTCATGCGTACCTCCGACGTAGCTTTAGACACTTGGGGAAGCAAAAGCTGAGAGCCTCAAGCCGAAAGGGCAACATTTCAAGATATACGCGTCTATGCGAGGAATGGCGAGTGCTAGAGCGTCGTGAAAAATTGGAGGAAAGCGAAATTAATGGGCCCTAGCTTGCAGCTGCTTCAATTTAATGTGTCCAAGCCTAATTTATTGGTAATTAGAGAAACATGAAATACCCAATTGCAAATTGTAATTTATGGTACGCGTATGCACTCCTTTTAATATAATGCTGCAAGAATCACGCAACTGCGCTATTGTGCCAGCGGATTTTTTTAAATCTTTATATTCCAAGAAAAAAAATGAAATTGCATCGGTGTGAGGGCTCAATTAGTAGGCCACGGAGCGTGCTGGATCTGCGTGGTTATTGAAAGGTATTGTGACCTATGTCACGGTTTCTTTAATTAACAAAATACTTATTGGTGCGCTCGGTGGCATTCGACATCTTAGGTCAAAATTATAGGTTGACGTTCTTTCGTCTCGATTACAGGTTGTCCTCCCTAGTTCCGCGCAGTTCTGGCAAATAAAGGAATGACGAAAGTTTAATCGAACAAGCAACGTGTAGTTTCGGGAATCGAGCGCAGGATTTGGTCGACTCGGCCAGGCTTGCCTAACCGAGCCTTAACCAGCTCCAGCGAGACTTGCTGGGTTCGCTGCCGGGGAGATGTGGTCGTGCTCCGGCTTCGTGAAGCTGGAGACCACGGCAGGGAAGGGGGCATCGGGCGAGGTGCTACGGCGGTGAGCAGTCGCCACATCTTATGTGTCCAGTGTCTTTCTCGGTGCCGCGTGCGGCTGCGATGTCCAGTTGCCGGGTGACGACGGCGTGCTTACGATCGAGTGCGAGCACGAGCTGGAACGGCAGTGGGAATTCTGGCGAGGCCACGCGCTCAAGCAAAGACAATAGCGTCGGTGGCGACAGCAAACGCTGTGTGTGAGGTTCCACTGGCGACTCCCTGCGGCCTTATTAGAACCGGCAGATTGGCGAGGAGCTTGCCAAACCGGCTGTGGCAACAAGCGGGCAATGACGGTGTAGGTCGTCGTGTCGACAAGCTGGTGCAAACGGACGTCAGCTCCAAAGTTGTACAAGGGTAGCATGCATGTGCACCAAAATTATGTCGCGGGCGACGTCGGCTCTGGTGAAAGGTATGCACTCCGTGATTGAGCGTCTGTGAGCGCTCACCGCACGTTGCGGGGCGGGTGGGTAACCGTGCTTTTAAACTAAGAAACGGCAAGACACAGACCTCGTCATTCTCTGTATCGGTCAAGAAGTGGTATCTTGTGATTCGGCCGGCGATGTACGTCAGGTGGCTGTTGAGATGACCCGAGCTACTTATGTGGCTGCCCAGGACCGTGTGCACTCGAATAACGTATCTGATCTCGCAGTCGTCCTTTGGAGAAGCTTGTACAATAATTTCAGCCAAAATTTTTGTAATATTTCGGCTTTGTTGCCGTGTCTTCATTCACAGTGCAGTATTTAAAATGCAAAAGATCTACCACCCATTTCAGTACAGTATGTTTGCACTTGTTGTTTTGCTCTGTGCTTATTCGAATGTATGCTGCTGTTCCTGTAGTTTCTTTTCGTGACTGTTCGAGCGAAGTATAATGCAGTCGTTACAATAGTATGAATATGATGTACGCTGCTGCCACGCGTAGGAGGGCAGCCACCCCGTAACCTGCTGTACGCAGCAGCTTTTATGTGGCTGTTTCTTTTTTATCGCTGAAGGAAAATACACTGACTTACTGTTGTGCGTCGTCTCGAAAGGCTCGATATCAGCAGACAAATTCGCGGCGCACTGTTGACGTCGATGATGCGGGGTGTCTCGCACTCATTTGAAGCGGAACGAGACAAAAATGGCGAGCGAAGGTATCGTCAACGAGGTCGAGAGAGAGGCGCAATAGTATAGCTGACTGCTGAACGTTGCGTGCTCCTCAACGAGGGGCAATGCCAAACTGTGGGCACCCACCTCAGTGGCTTAGTGGCTATGGCGGTACCTTAGTTGATATGGTGTGTCGACCGGACCGCCAAGTCAGGCCTCAGCCATGCCGGGACGTGTTATGTATGCGTAGTGGAGCGCTCTGTCATCTTGGAGGGGTGTGAAGGTAATGACTGGCGTGATCACCTTCGCTGGAAGCTCTTGCAGTGTCGGTCTTTATTGGCTATTGGTGTGTTGCCGTTTTCGCGCTGTGGGCGTATTAGACTCTTTACAGCTAAGCGAGGGATTATGGTCGGCTACAACATGGTGTCGACCAAAAGGCCTCCCATACGGCGTAAAAATTACGTCGCTGTCGCAGTAGACTCTTCTCCACGTTGCGACACAACGCATACCAAGCGCAAGAACCACGAGCCTCACTCTGAGAGACATCGTCACGATTGCCTAACGCGATGGTCAGCAGCCCCCCTACGCCCAGTGGTATACCCCCGTTCTTCGCATCACGAGGCCATCACGACGGTGATAATATGCGGGTTTAAGGATATTCGTATCCTTACTGGCATTGGTATGAATAGAGAATAAAATTGCGACGGATCCAGCGCAGTTGTTGAAAATCTACGTAAAACAAACAAAATAGTGCGCATTCAGGTCAAATCTTCGCTCCCCTTGCTTCTGGTGCTGTGGTGGCGCTTAATATTGCGCTTCTTTTTAAGAAATCGCACTCCTTTAAACGCGTACAGCAACAGTACGGGAACTTAGACAAATTAGTGGTTTATCATTGTTAATTTGGTCAGCTCGTGCGCACATATTCTTGATAATTACTCAAGTACTCTCTTCGATGAAAGCCAGGGCTTGTGTTGTGAACATACCTTATTTCTGTGTCCTTGTCTGTCTTAGCGATGTTGGTTTTGAAGCATGCATAGCATGGCGATTCTTTGCACACACATAATAATTTCATATTGTCGCGTTTATAAAATGTGTTCTTGAAAACGATCAAGTTGCAAAGTCGCAAAGCCGTTTGAAATCAAAAGGACGAAGTTTAAGTGAATTCATGTACTGCCTTTAATTTCCGTGCTGAACCGCCACACAAGCAGCTCCCGTGGAGAGCGCGGGTGATTCTTGTGGGAGGCGCCATGCTGCTCTTCGGTGGCGATCAGGAATGAATCTCGCGTTTCTGCTGGTGAGCCTTGTGGGTCGTCGCGTGAGAATTCCACGACGAATATGCGCGTGAGCAGAACCTGCAACTTCTGAGAAACGTTTTATTAGGGTGCATAGTGCGATAACGCTCTTACCGTGCCATTCTCGAGTGTGTCGAGCGCCATGAAGCGACCAATAATCGTGGGATCTTGAGCTGCTGTGATGTCGACTCGTGGTTTTTGTCACCGCTGGTCTCCAGCTGCGAGTCGCCGCCGACGCGCCGCTGCCGACGCTACAGCCCGACCTGTGCCGGCAACCAGGAGGAGGAGGCTGCTGGCCGACCCGCCTCGAGCCGCCGAGCCAAGGACCGGAGGCACAGCGGTAGGCGACAGGAGGAGGAGGATGCGCCTGCATGCGTAAACATAAGCAGTGAATAGGTTACGCAGATGTTTTCGAAAAACTCGGCGATTATTATTATTACGAGAAAAAAATGAGCATCAAAGTTAATTTGTTTTGAACTTCGTGCTTAAATCCCAGAGCCGCTACGACAGTGAGACGTAAAAGTTTTCTTAAAGCACTTTCGCCTATACGCCTTTGCGGCGCATTGAAATTCTCTAAACTTGCTGACTTTGGCGACAACGCAATACGCCGAGTGCATCCTTAGTCATAAGAAAATCAGCTGTCCACTTCCCTGACATCACGGCGAGCCAACGTGAACTAGAACGCGTCTTCCGTTTTGACGTCTTTTCTGGCCCACCGAACGTCCTTTTCGCCGGGAGAGCGGCTCCTTCTTTTTCCGGTATTGAACAAGGGCTAAACTTTCATTTCTCTTTAGTGACCTTTCATTAAAGCGGAAACTTTGCCTCAGGAGCCCCTGGAATGGCGTCTTTTTCTAACAATAACCGAACCGCTAGTATAACTTCCTTGAGAGCTAACCTGTCCCTTCCTTCTCTAACATATCACCTAAAAATTTCACGACTATGTTTACATTTCATAAGCTATGACCTCATAGCACCCTTCACGATGCACTGATTACTCGCCAACAATACGCGTTGCACGGCATCCATCGTCAGTACAAAGTCCGAATTCAATCATGCAACATTAAGCATTTTTTTGTCTTTTGTTCGACGTACGTCCCTTGATTGGAACCACCTTCATTCGGAAATAGTGGCCATCTCTAACAAGAAACATTTTGGCGAAGCCTTCTCTAACATTACATAACTAGGAGCAGTATTGTTGTGTAACTACGAGACTCTCTGTAGTCTGTTTATATTTGTCAAGCTTTGCACGACTACTCCCCTCTGTAATGCCATATGGCCTTGAGGGTACGTGAGTAAATAAACAAATGAATTCGTTCAATAATTTAAACACATATAGGAACAGGTAAATCGTATTACTCGCCTTCCACTGCACCGAAGTAGACGACGTTTATGTTTCATTTAGACTAAGAAGTTAAAGTCTACTCCTGCGGCAAGTGGACATCTTATGGTTTGGAAAACATTATTAGAGATACCAAAGCTAAGAAAGGACTGGTGCTGAAGCTTACGATCCAATTTTTCACAAACAAGGTGTTCCTATGGAGGCACCAAAAGCACACGAAATTGACGTATTATGCACCGCTATGAAAAAGCCCGCTACAATGCGTGTGTGATTTTCGTAAAGGCCTCGTAAACAATGCGACAATTTCACTTAAGGAAAGTTGATGTCACAGTTATCCACTTATCATTTAACAACTTAAGTGTACAGAACAACAAAGCCTGGTTTTGGTGCAGCCTTATGGATTTGCAAACTTCGTGCTTCAAAATTATTTAGTGTGCCAACTTTTAGGTATTTCCGCAAATAAGTTTAGGTCAGAAATCTTAAGTTTACTGACAATCAGTAGAACTTGGCGTTCTCTATAAAACGTAACAAAAATCACACAAATATGTTCAGCTATTGTCTAATGAGAGCTTGTCTGCCTTTCATATTTATTTGTGTAAGGTTTTGTGGAGTTCAGCCCGAGATAAATTAAGCTTACTCATAAGCTGAAGCGAGTTAAAAGAGACTAGGTGGCGTCCTTGCGTTTTCGCGCTCGCTAACGTTCTTGATATTTGCGCGGTGGAAGGTTTCACACGAAGCATTGGCATTTCAGCATATGCAGCAATTACGAAAAGTTAAAGCGTTACATCCTAAAGTAATGGCATACAATAGGTATTTTAATGGTATTCGCATTAAAATACCTATTGTACGCGATCACAGACCAACGTTCTTTCCACAATTTGGCTATCTCACTAAAAATTAGGGCCGATTCCGAAAGTAGCGCAGTCTAAAAAAATAGTGGCGGTACTTATATCATGATGATTGTCGACGGTAATGTGCTTAACATTGAATCAATATAGCGACACAACGTATTGCCGCCATCGAAGCTAGTTGCAGATTTATGTATGAGGCGTGTTCTCTAGCGGGATTCCTCTTTCACGTTTCCCTAAGAAAACTCGGCGCCATTTAGCTGAGCCGCCGCGAAGCCTCCGAAATGCGTGGCATGCCGGTGCGTGCTAACGCTGAGAAATGCGTATATGCGGCAACCGGGCTCCGCTCACCTGCTTCTTTCTAGACAAGCTGCGCCATCTAGAGGCACTGCCGAGAAGTCGGCGCGTGGCCTCCGAGGCGAGAAGCGTGGCGCGCCGGTGCCTGCGAACGCTGAGAATTGCTTCCTCGCTTGCCGCATTCTCAGTGGCACATACTGAGTGACCCAAGTTGGCGAGAGGTTCATTGAAGAGCTGAACTCGCTGAAGCTTCGACGTGAAAGACGTTCGCTGAAGAGCGGCACGTACCGAGTGCATTTCTAGCGCAGCCTGCTAACGCGTCGGGTCTCTGAGGAACGCCTGTGCTGTGGGCTCGATTCCGCTCAGCATCGGAGAAATTGAATGGATCTTTTTCGTCGTTGTAGATCGGCACATTTCCAGTGGTACATGCCCAGTTACCCAAGTTGGTGTGGAAGGCGTTGAGTGAAGAGCGGCGCACACCTACTGGCACCTACCCAGTGACCCAAGTTGGCCTCAAAGAGGTTCATTGGAGGCAAGTCACAGACCCAGCGGTCCAAGTCGGCATCAAAGAGTTTCTTCGAACAGCTGTACCTAGCCACTCTCGCATCTACAGTGACGCATGTCAGCGTAAAAGAGGTTCGTTGAACAGCGACACGAATGTACGCAATGCCCCGTGCTCCCGTGAACGAAGTTGGTCTGATGGTTGGATCCGAAACCTTTTCCCCGAGCACAGCAGCCCGATGCGCTACCCATTCGATCACGGGCTACCCAGCGACCCACGAAGGCAGGATAACGGTTACATACATACATACATACATACATACATACATACATACATACATACATACATACATACATACATACATACATACATACATACATACATACATACATACATACATACATACATACATACATACATACATACATACATACATACATACATACATACGGGAAACCTAAGGGATGTTTGGAGTCCACCGATGGCATCGGTTGTTGGGAACTCGGCGCTGACGCCCGTGGTTGTACCTGGGTCGCAAGCCCCAAGGGTAGCGTTGGCCTGGCGGCCTGGGGTACAACTGGAAGCATCCGAAGGTCCCGGCAAAGCATGAGTCGACTGGTAACAACAAAACAACTTGTTTATTTTAACATCGCAAAGAGTTGGCGGTCAGGTTGACCGAAGTAGAGAGACGGGAGAGCACTTTACTCAACAGAAGAAATCGGAGCCCTCCTTTTTGCGTCCGGGGGCAGCTGTTTTTATACTCTCGCAGTTGAGGGCAAGAAGGAACCCCTCAATAGACGAGCACGTGAATGTACAATGGGCTAATGGTGACGCACACTGTCGTAGCGCTGCCGGTCGGGCACAATGACTGGAATGAGAGGGTGATCCCTGCTTTCGCACCGCCTGGTTCGGGCACAATGACTGGAATGAGAGGGTGATCCCTGCTTTCGCATCGCCTGGTTTGGGCACAATGGCACATACACTCACACACGCACATGAAGACACGTGGCATCGGAACATGCCTGGAAACGCCTGGAAACACCTGGCGGGGAGCGTTGCGGCGACGACGATCGGGCCAAAATGTCTGCCGCCCCGCCGCAGTCGCGCCGGCAAAGCCGCGTGTCGCAGGCGAAACGCAACAGACCGCCCCGCCGGGGGAAGGAGATCCCGATGGGCAGGGGACTGCATCCGCTGTCCGGAGGGATGTCGCTCGATGATGCTCATAACCGAAGTCGGGCGTCCCTCGACGTTTCTTGAGCGCAGCGCACAGAGAAGGCCTCGTTCTCTCGTTCAGGTTCGCACGGGACACTGCAAAGTGACTTCGGGAGAGTTCACATTTTTGTTCTCGTTCCCGGCAAGCGTTAGAACTACGCTGAAACTCAACCGCTCAGTCAGCAAGCACGGCACAACCCTCACTAAGCCCTGCCAGGCTCTTTCCCCTTTTTATACCACTGCATAGTTCCTTACAGTAGTCTAGCATCACTCAGGACGCGTCCACAAATTGGAAAATTGCACTAGAAAGCATATCATCACTTTGAAACACTAAACAAAAGCAATATGTTAAAAAAAATCCTGCCTCAGGAAGAAAAACATCAGTAACCAACAATTTTGAGGCTGATTCCTACGTTAGGGGCTTCGACTTAAGCCATCGGCGTTACCGTTGAGACTCCCCTTTTTGTAACGCACCTCAAAGGAATATTGTTGTAAAGCGAGGCTCCAGCGCAGGAGGCGGCCATTTTTGGGAGAGATGGTCTGCAGCCATTGGAGAGGGCAGTGATCCGTCTCAATGATAAACCTCGAGCCGGCTAGATAGCATGACAATTTCTGAACGGCCCACACGAGACATGCACACTCTTTCTCGGTGGCGCTATACGCCTGCTCACGACTGGTCAGCTTACGACTAGCATACAGGACGGGGTGTTCTACTTCTCCCTTTTCCCGTTGGCACAGTACAACGCCCATGCCTCGCTCACTAGCATCGCACTGAACAATGAACCCTTTTGTATAGTCTGGCGATCGTAGCACAGGCTGGCTTGTTAGGGCACTCTTTAGGGCGCTAAAAGCTCTTTCCTTTGTCTCGTCCCAGACGACTGTTTGAGGCTCTGACTTTCTTAGAGCATCCGTCAGGGGAGCCGCGATATCAGAGTACCTAGGGATGTACCTCTGATAGTAGCCGGCGACACCCAAGAACGACCGAATATCGGTCTTTGTGCGCGGTTGCGGAAAGTCTCGCACAGCGGCCACTTTTATTTCAGAGGGGCGGCGACGACCCTGACCAATCACGTGACCGAGGTAGACAACCTCGGCCTGTGCTAACTGGCACTTAGGAGCCTTGACTGTCAAGCCCGCTTCGCGCAGGCGGGTTAGCACTGCCCGCAAGTGTGTCATATGCTCAGACCAGCATGCGGAGAATATCGCTACGTCGTCTAGATACGGTAAAGCGAATTCTTGCTGTCCCCGCAACACTTTATCCATGAGGCTTGAAAAACAGTATGGCGCGTTCTTCAAACCAAAGCTCAACACTTTAGGACGGAATGTTCCCATTGGTGAAATGAACGCCGCATACCTACTAGCCTCTTCTGTAAGTGGAACCTGCCAATAACCCCTGACAAGATCTAGGGTGGAAATAAACTGAGCGCTACTAACTTTCTCAAGGCGCTCCTCGATGTTAGGGATCGGATAAATTTGATCCTTAGTGATGGAATTAAGCCTGCGGTAGTCGACGCAAGGACGAGGTTCCTTGCCCGGTACCTCAACTAAAATCAAAGGGGAGGTATAATCACTCTCACCTGCCTCAATAACACCGAGCTGTAGCATTTTCTTTACCTCAGCCTCCATAATATCGCTCTGGCGGGGTGACACCCGATACGCCTTGGATCGTAGTGGCTCTGGGGAGGTAAGTTCTATATCATGAGTAAGTACAGAAGTCCTACCAGGCCTCTCAGAGAACAGACCTTGAAACTCTTGTAATAGCTGGTGTAGTTCGGTTTTCTGCTCGGGCGACAGCGGTGCTTTACTGATAAGGTCACTAATGACTTGACCGGTGTCTTCCCTGTTCGTCACTGAGCCTAGTCCCGGAAGCTCGACCGGAAGCTCTTCAGGAACGTTTACCAACATGCACACCACTGCTTCCCTTTGTCTATAAGGTTTGAGCAGATTACAGTGGTAAACTTGCTGTGCTTTCCGCTTTCCTGGCAGACTTACCACGTAGTTAACGTCCGACAGTTTCTGAACAATTCGTGCTGGGCCCTCCCACTGCACGTCTAGTTTGTTGTTTAGCGATGTGCGCAATATCATGACCTCATCGCCCACCTCAAAACGACGGGCCCTGGCTGTCCGATCATAATAAACCTTGGCCCTCTGCTGGGCCTTTGTCATTGCTTCACCTGACAACTCCTGTGCCCTTCTTAAGCGTTCGAGGAGCTTAAGTACGTACTCCACCACGACTGGGTCGTCGCCCCTACCTTCCCACGATTCTCGAAGCATGCGAAGCGGAGATCGAAGCGAGCGACCGTACACCAGTTCAGCTGGCGAAAACCCCGTAGCCGCATGCGGCGCGGTCCTTAAAGCAAACATCACCCCAGGCAGACACAGCTCCCAGTCAGTTCGATGTTCAAAACACAACGCTCTCAACACGCGCTTCATGACGGAGTGGAGCTTCTCAACGGAATTCGACTGTGGGTGGTACACTGAGCTGTGTAACAGCTTTACCCCACACCTTTCGAGAAAAGTTGTCGTCAAAGCGCTAGTAAACACTGTGCCCTGATCTGATTGGATTTCCGCAGGGAAACCAACTCGCGCAAATATGGACAGTAGTGCATTAACTATCTCAACTGAGCTGAGTTCTTTAAGCGGCACTGCTTCAGGGAACTTTGTCGCTGGGCAGATCACAGTCAAAATGTGTCTGTACCCCGTGGCTGTTACCGGCAGAGGTCCCACTGTATCAATAACGAGCCGTCTAAAAGGCTCCGTTATGATAGGTACCAATTTCAACGGCGCCCTTGATTTGTCCCCTGGTTTGCCCACCCGCTGACAAGTGTCACATGTCCTCACGAAATGGTCTGCGTCCCGAAAACACCCTGGCCAATAGTACTCTTGCAAGAGACGGTCCTTAGTTTTCTTAACTCCTAGGTGTCCGGACCACGAACCCCCGTGTGACAAGCGCAACAGATCCTGACGATAGCATTGAGGCACGACCAGCTGATCGAACTCCACTCCTCGGCGGTCTAGATACTTCCGGTACAGGACTCCACCTCTTTCCACAAAACGCGCAGTTTTCCTGGCGATACCTTCTTTGACATTGCAGCGTATGTTTTCTAGGCTACCATCCTTCTTTTGCTCGGCTATCAAAGCCGACCGGCTGACTTTTAGCAACCTATCAAGTCCGTCTGACGTAGGCGCGATGAGCAAATCAGTAGATAGCTCTTCTAACTTTCCCGTGTCGGGCGTTTCCTCTCCAGTATCTGGCGCCTTTAACGTTACAGACTCAAGTTTGTTCAGTTCGGGCGTGCTCTGAATATCAGCTTGCTGCGCCTCTGACCCTTTTTCGTTGTTTGATAACGTCGGCCCCGCAACTACCGCCTTTGCAGCGAGCTCCCGAACCTTCGATCTGGTTAAGGCCTGAACACTAGCTTCACCAAACAAAAGCCCCTTCTCGCGCAGGAGGTGATCGGACCTGTTTGAAAATAGGTACGGGTACTGGGGTGGCAGCATAGATGACACTGCCGCCTCCGTCTCAAGCGCTCCGAAAGGTCCTTCAATAAGCACTTTTGCTACCGGCAGACACACGCTATGAGCTTCCACGGCTTGCTTGATCCATGCGCACTCGCCCGTGAACATATGGGGTTCTACATAAGACGGGTGAACTACATCCATCGTAGCTGCGGAATCGCGAAGCACTCGGCACTCTTTCCCGTTCACGAGGAGGTCTCGCATGTAAGGCTCGAGAAGCTTCATGTTCTCGTCAGTGCTGCCTAATGAAAAAAACACAACTTTTGGTGTTGTTTCCGGACACTGCGCCGAAAAGTGACCCGGCTTCTGGCACGTATAACAAACGCGCGCTCGCCTCATCTCGAACCGCTTTCTGCGTTTGGCTGCCGCCGTCTCTTTACGTTTGGTCGGACTGCTTTCACTCGCATCCTCACTACGCGTGTCCCCCTTTAATCTCATGGGCGTGAATTTTGGCCTCTCAAACTTCGAGCCAAATTCACCCTTTTGACCGTCCTTAGCTCCGCGAGCCCGACGCGTCACAAACTCCTCGGCTAGCTCAGCGGCTTTAGCCACCGTACAAACGTCTGGCCTATCCAAGACCCAGTATCGCACGTTCTCCGGTAACCGACTATAAAACTGTTCTAGCCCGAAGCACTGCAGAACTTTATCGTGGTCACCGAACGCTTTCTCTTCTTTGAGCCACTCCTGCATGTTTGACATAAGCCTATACGCAAACTCTGTATATGACTCACTTCTGCCTTTCTCATTTTCCCGAAACTTCCGACGGAACGCCTCCGCAGACAGCCGGTACTTTTTTAGCAGACTCGATTTTACTTTGTCGAAATCCTCTGGCTCCTCTCTATCCAAGCGAGCGACTACGTCGGCCGCCTCGCCGGGTAACAAAGTGAGCAAGCGCTGTGGCCACGTTTCCCGAGAGAACCCCTGCTTCTCGCACGTTCGCTCAAAGTTAACCAGGAACAAACCAATGTCCTCTCCAAGCTTAAACGGCCGCATCAGGTCAGTCATTTTGAACAATACGCGTTCTCCTGCACCGTGTGCCTGACTTCCATTACGAGCGCGTTCCATCTCTACCTCAAGACGCTTCATTTCCAAAGCGTGTTGACGGTCACGCTCTTCTTTTTCTTTCTGCTCTTTAAGTTCGCGCTCCTGTTTCTCTTTTTGCTCTTTAAGTTCGCGCTCCTGTTTCTCTTTTTGCTCTTTAAGTTCGCGCTCCTGTTTCTCTTTTTGCTCTTTAAGTTCGCGCTCCTGTCTTTTTGACCTCTCCTCAATAGTCTCAAGGCATTCCGACAGCTCGTCATCCTCAGCCTCTAACTCAAGAATAGCCTTTAGCAGTTCTGGTTTTCTGAGTTTGTCCGAGACATCCAGACCCAACTCTCTTGCAAGCTCCAACAATTTCGGTTTGCGCAACGACTTCAAATCCATGGCTGCTCTGAATGCTGCTTTCTCTACTGCTTACTATTGTCTTGCCGCAAACTAACCCGGCAGCAACGACAACCACAATTACCAGCTCTGTTTCTGACACTAACAAAAGCCTGGCAAAGCTCAGAAGAAGAAAGTCCCGCACTCACCAAACCTCGCAGGCAGGAATTCCGCGCAGTCGTTCCGCTGCAGGCAACCAGTCGTCACAGAGGGCTCGTTGCACTGCTCCCGGATCGTCGTTGAGCTGCTCAGCATACAGTCAACTGCATCTCTTCGCTGCTGGCCTCCGTTGTCGCGATCTCACCGCTGGCAGACAGTTGTTTGAAGTCGGAGGCGATCTCACCGCTGCCAACCAGATGTTTCGATCGCACCGCTGGTACGATCTGTTGGGAACTCGGCGCTGACGCCCGTGGTTGTACCTGGGTCGCAAGCCCCAAGGGTAGCGTTGGCCTGGCGGCCTGGGGTACAACTGGAAGCATCCCAAGGTCCCGGCAAAGCATGAGTCGACTGGTAACAACAAAACAACTTGTTTATTTTAACATCGCAAAGAGTTGGCGGTCAGGTTGACCGAAGTAGAGAGACGGGAGAGCACTTTACTCAACAGAAGAAATCGGAGCCCTCCTTTTTGCGTCCGGGGGCAGCTGTTTTTATACTCTCGCAGTTGAGGGCAAGAAGGAACCCCTCAATAGACGAGCACGTGAATGTACAATGGGCTAATGGTGACGCACACTGTCGTAGCGCTGCCGGTCGGGCACAATGACTGGAATGAGAGGGTGATCCCTGCTTTCGCACCGCCTGGTTCGGGCACAATGACTGGAATGAGAGGGTGATCCCTGCTTTCGCATCGCCTGGTTTGGGCACAATGGCACATACACTCACACACGCACATGAAGACACGTGGCATCGGAACATGCCTGGAAACGCCTGGAAACACCTGGCGGGGAGCGTTGCGGCGACGACGATCGGGCCAAAATGTCTGCCGCCCCGCCGCAGTCGCGCCGGCAAAGCCGCGTGTCGCAGGCGAAACGCAACAGGGAGTGGAGCCTCGAACGTGGGAAGTTCACGTGGGGATGTATCATTGCTTGGGTGCACATGTGTGCCACTGGGTATTTGCCCCCGGAACTACCGGACATGCGCCACTCCTCGGAACCTATTTGAGTCCAACCTGGCTGACTTGTGATACTGGGTATGCGCGGCCCACGGTGGCATCGCCAGTAGGCGCAGCCTGTCCAGGGGGAAGCGCGAGGGAGAAGCCAGGCTCTTGTACAACGCTCGTACATGACGCGTTCGGACTTTTTGCATACCTAAGTAGTCATCGTAGATGAGTGCGGCCCAAATTTTTTATATCTGTATTTATATACTGTGGCCCAAATTTTTAGATCTATATTTAGTGATATTTATTATTTATTTGTTAACTAAATTTTCCTTCTTAAAAGGCAGCAGCTAATGAAACGTCTAATGTGACACCGTTTGAAACTTTATAGTTGGTTCCTTACTGAGTGTTGTCGTTGTTCGCAGAATTTATGCGAGCTGAATTGTCTAAGAGTATCAAGAAGTACACTGAGAAACGAAGCAGTGCAAACCATGAAGGCTCTCATGTATCTGCCACTGTGCGCCCTAAACATGAAGCTATCGAACTTACAAGCTTGCTTGAACTTTTCTGAATGCCCTGTGGGGTCATTGTGTAAGGACCTGGAGCCATGTCAGAAAAAATATGGCTGTGTTTCTATAGCGTCTTTTTTATACACACTGGCGACACCGTTCTGGCATGTATATATGCGTCCTGTAACCCTATCCAGTCGTAAAAAATGCCTCGGTCAAAGTGTTTGCTGTCAGCTCAGGCAACCCTCCCTTTGGCGGAACTGCGATCGTAGGCGATGGTTCGATTTGTGCGTCTAGAGGCCAAGTTCAGTATAAGTCTAGAGCCCAGTAATTAGCAATGTGACAAAATGGCCTCGAGCTCTTTACCCCGAACGAGACTGAGATGTTCTAATTACGAAACGCACAGAAACTGTCGGCCTCGTAGTGGACACCTCAGCCGTGCGGGGTATACGGGGAAGAGAGGACGTCGAGGGAACTGCCACGCAGCTGTACAAGCAACTCGCCTAGGAATGATAACACGCTGAGAACATTTCCGACATACGATAGGTATGCGTGCAAGCATTGTAGATATTGTGACGTAGATAAAGATTAGGAAAAATTATATTCACAAAATACATACGGAGAAGTCACAGCCAAGATGGCAGAATAACCACAAACGACGAACGAGCTCTTTCGATCGTCCTCTCCATTATCCTGCTGAGCACCTTCCTCAGAAAGCGGCAATAGCATTGTAATGACGTGGGATCCACGAGGACGCGGAGGAGCACCACCAACAAATATACTTTATTAGCCGTCAAAGAAAACCAACAACACCTTCTTTGTCTCCACTTTTAACCTAAAAACTAGCGCTACTTGAAGCTCGTGCCCACTGGCACATACCTGCGGCAATATAGTTGTGCCATTTGCTCCCCCTTTAGGAAAAAATCATCGTCCCGATGCTAAAGGAGGTTTGGAAAACAGCGATAATAAAACTGCGTAATCTTGCCTACCATCATAGTACGGCTTTATACGAAACATGTGAACGACCTCAGGTAAATGCGGTCGGTGCTTTGAACAGGGAGAGCCGTCTGGAACGACTTCGTAGTTGACGTCACTGAGGCGTCGGAGAACTGTGCAGGGCCCGAAGTATTTGCGCAGGAGCTTTTCAGAGAACCCACGCCGGCGAATAGATGTCTAGACCCACACTTTGTCACCGATGTTGTATGTTACGGGTCTGTGCTGAAGATTGTAGCATCTGGCGTCATAGTCGTGTTGTTCGTGGATTCGCAGACGTGTAAGCTGCATAGCTGCCTCTGCTCGTTGTGTGATCTCTTCAGCAGCCGCCTCGCTGTCACGAAATTCATGAGGGAGCATTGCGCATAATTTTGTTGTAACCTCACGCCCGTATACGAGACTGAAGGGTGTCTTGCGAGTGGTCTCTCGACGAGCCGTATTGTACGCGAAGGTGACATAAGGTAAAACCTCGTCCCAGTTCTTGTGCTCTACATTGCATGCTTATCATATCAGCCAGTGTTCTATTGAGTCGTTCCGTCAGTCCGTTTGTTTGGGGGTGATAGGCCGTTGTTTTCTGGTCGGCGGTACCACTTAGGCGTAGAACGATGTCCAAAAAGGTCGGTCATGAACGCAGTACCTCTGTCCGTGACGACTACTGCAGGAGCGCCATGCCTTAAAACGTTGTATTCGAGAAAACAATCACGCTGCTTCATGTGCTGTTGCCCGTTGCAGAGCACCTGTCTCGGCATATATAGCGAGATAATCCGTCGCGACGATTATCCAATTATTGCTGGTAGTAGACGTTGGGAAGGGGCCCGGAAAATCCATGCCTACTTGTGCAAATGGTGTGGCCGGTACTTGGACAGGGTGCAGTAGGGCGGCTGGCTTGACGGATGGCGGTTTGCGACGCTGGCAATCCAGACATGTCTGAACGCAACGTTTAACGACCGCAGTAAGCCTCGGCCAGTAGTAATTCTACCGAATCCGTGCCAATGTGCGAGTGTAGCCGAAGTGCCCAGCAGTCGGCTCGTTGTGGCAGGCACGTAAGATTTCACGTCGAAGCGGTAAGGGAACAACGAGTAAGTAGTTACTAGCTGCCGTTAGGTGAGAATTTCTTCTTGTAGAGGATGTTGCGGCACAAACAGTACGACCCCAATTCTCTTGCAATTAGCCTCGACACACTGTTGGTTCGTCCTTCCAGGTAATCAATAAGCGGCAGCAATTCAATGTCATCCTGTTGCTAACGGGAAAGATCGGCAGTGTCCACGAGTCCCAGAAAGGTCGTGTCGTCATCGTCTTGTGCTGCCGGCTCAACAGGAGAGCGAGAAAGGCAGTCGGCATCTGCGTGCCGTTTTCCCGACTTGCATGCGGCAATAAAGTCGAACTCTTGGATTCCAATACTCCAGCATGCGAGCCGTCCTGAAGAATCTTTCAAAATTAATGAGCCAGCAGAGCGAATGGTGATCTCTAACGGCAATGAAAGTCCGACTGCACAAATACGAAAGAAATTTCAGAAATGCCCGTACCATTAGGAGGCACTCTTTTTCAGTGGTGGAGTAGTCAGTCTCGGCTCGGGATAGTGTCCTACTGGTGTAAGCAATCACCGTTTTGCAGTCGTCCTGCCATTGTACGCGCACCTCCCCTAGACCGACATTACTAGCGTCTGTATGCAATATCGTCAGGGCATCTTCATCGAAGTGTGCTAGCACGGGAGGCGCTTGCATGCGTTGCCGGAGCTCGTGAAATGCCCACTGCTGCTCTTCGGCCCAAGTAAAAGGGATAACGTCTCTGGGGAGCTGTGTTAACGGCCATGCGATGCGCGAGAAATTCGCAATAAATCGCCGGTAATATGTGCAGAGTCCCAGAAAACGTCGCACGCCTTTTTGTCTGATGGGGTCGGTAGAGTCGACTTGGGTGACGATATCGACACTGTTCGTAGCGTAGGTAACGTTCTAGTTGTGTGTGTCAACGGCGTCGAAGTTGCGTTGAGTGGACGGCGAACAGTCTTCGCATAAGTAAGGCGCCGCGGCACGTTACCGCAGTCTGGCAATGAAAAAGCTTGCCGGACTTCTTCCTGGACCACATCAGCTACAAAAGATAACGCTGGCGCCGCTTCCGTAGGCGCAATAACAAATCCGAGCTGTCGAAGCTCTTCTCGCACAACCTCTCGGACAACTTTTCGCAGAGGCCTGTCGTTACTCACAGCCAGTACGGTAGCGTTCGCCGCCGAGTTATTCCTGTCATGCTGGCGGTATCGTTGCTGTAGGGCCTGTTCAATGGCTGTAGCCTCTTTTGTGAACTCCGCCGTCGGTGGATCTTTCACCAAGCCGGCAAACAGTTGTTCTTTCACTCCCCGCAAGAGATACCACAGCTTTCTCTCCTCTGGCATGTCGGGATCTGCCCTACGGAAAAGACGGGCCCTGTCTTCTGAGAACATAGCAACGCTCTCATTGCGTCTTTGAATGCGGATTTCAAGGAGCACTGCGTATTTTCCCTCCTGTCGATGCTTTTAAACGTATCCAGCAGCAGTGTGCGGAAGTCGTCTTATGTGGCAAAGCTCCTCTCCCGGTTGACGTACCACGTACGAGCATTGTCCTTCAGACAGAAATAGACACTCGATAGTTTGTCCTCCGAGCTGGTCTTATAGTTGTACTTGGCGACGCGCTCGAGCTTCTCTAGCCAATCTTGGACGTCTTCAAAGGCATCACCATGAAAGCTCTCCGGAACCATCGGATTCTGCAGTGTTACTTGCGATGGAGCTGCGGTGGCCATGATAGTTGTAGCAGGCAAATGATTTCTCGAGGTTTCTTGCAGGGGACTAGACTCGGGCGCTAAGCCTAGCAGGCGACGATTGAGCAGGTGGGCTCGTATTTCGATGCGCGATGGCGATTCCGAGCTCAATCGTCGGCTCCGCGAAGGAATGCCAAGCATGCAAACCGTCGGAGTTGGTATTGCGACGGTAGAGAATGTTATCGCGGAGCACGGACAAATGGAGGAACGGGTCGGATTGATTAGAGCGTAGACGATCGATGATCAACTGCAAGTTTTCATCACTGAGCTGTTCATCGCGCATATCGCTCAAGCTGGAGATGGCGAGGACAGAGGTGTCGGAACCATGGGCTGTGGAATCAGGAGGGTCCACGGGATGACGTGATATGCAATCGGCGTCCTGGTGCATGACGCCTGGCATATGAAGGATATTAAAGCTGTATTCTTGAAGCTTTAGCTCCCAGCGATCAAAGCGTCCAGTCGGGTCTTTGAGGTGCGAGAGCCAGCACAGCGCATGGTGGTCCGTGATGACCGAAAAGGTGCGGCCAAACAAGTACGGTCGAAACTTTGCTACTGCCCAAACTAGAGTAAGGCACTCGCGTACAGTGGTGGAGAACTTGCGCTCTGAAGGGGAGAGGAGGCGACTCGCGTAGGCGATGACGCGGTCTTGGCCTTGTTGCTGCTGTGCTAGGATAGCGCCGATGCCGTGTCCACGGGCGTCCGTCCGTACTTGTGCAGGCGCTGTGGGGTCAAAATGCGCCAATATGGGAGGGGAGTAGTAAGCGTAGCGAAATACGAAGCGGAAGATTAAGATTTGTCTGCAGAGAATGATGAAATGGCATGCTCACCGACAGAAGAGACGATGGCCAGAGCCATGCCTACCGGGATAATTTACGTGCACCAGCTGAAGTTTAAGACGGGCAGTGACACTGTGTTATTAGTCATGGTAATGCGGGTGGGGTGAACGCTAATATTTCGGGCCAATAGAACATTGGATATTGGAGTCAATAAGTAATCACCATTGGAAACGGAAGGCAGGGAAGGCAAGTTCACGCACATAACAGTTTGAGGGGGCAGTCGAACGTGATCGAGGGAGCACAAAGGCGGTTGACGTGGGGGCAGAGTGTCATAGCGAAGAGGCAGGTCGAGCGGGAGCACGCCACTTCTACAATAAAACAGGGAGGAATGGGCTAAAAGAAACTCCATGCCCAGAATGAGCTCATGGGAGCACTGCTTGAGCAAGGCAACCAGTACAGACGTGGAGCGGTCGGCGACGCTGATGCGTACTAAGCACATCCCAAGGACTAGAAGCGTTATACAATCGGCGACACAGATGGTTGGCAACGTGGGTGGTGTGAAGACCTTCTCAAAGCGATGATGAAGCTGTGAAGACATAACAGATATCTGTGCACCTGTGTCAACGATAGCAGCGGCGCGTACACCGTCCACTCCAACGTCTATTAGGTTACGCCTAGTCGGCAGTGTGGTCAGAGGATTTTGCAGACAGGTCGTTAATGCAGCGTTAATGCAAACTAGGCAATGCAGCGCCCGCTGCATTGCCTAGTTTTCCAACGGCAGACATCCAATCGGCGACGACGGTCGGCGGAATTGGGGCGAGCAAGATGACGGACGACGAGAGAGCGGCGAACGGGACTGGTGTCCCCGCGGAGAGGGTGAGCGTCGATATGGCATAGTGGGAGCGTCATTGCTCGTGGTATGCGACTGTGCGAAGTGAGGTTCGAAAGCGTCAGGATTGCTCTCAGGGCGACGGTTATGGGCCAAGGGCGCATGAGGAGGCCAGGACCAACGACCGTTGTGATTGCGTACGACACGTGACCTATACGATGACACCTAAAGCAAATACGCCGATCATCGGCAGTCCTCCATTCGGCCGGATCGCGACGACGTAGCGGGGCCTCGGACCTTGAGCACAGGAGACTTGGAGATGGTCAGTAGGGTGCGAAGGAGCGATGGCACACACAGAGCCCAACATTATTATCAACAACAACTTATTATATGCCCGCTGCAGGAGAAATGCCTCTTCCAGAAAACTTAATTACCACTCTCTTGCGCCAGCCGCCTCCAGCTTATACCTGCAAATTTCCTAATTTCATTAAACCATCTAATTTCCTTCCGTCCTCGACTGCGCTTCCTTTCTCTTGGCAGATATTGTATGACTGTAAAATATCATCGGTTATTTGCCTTACTTTTTACATGAGAAAAAAGGGGTTAACCGAGGGGCCAGATTTTTTATTAGTCATTTAATTAACAGTCAACACTGACACCAAGGACAACATTGGGGTAATTACTTGTGCCTAATGAATGAAAAAAATAAACGATAAATTAATGGAAATGAAAGTGGATGAAAAAACAAGTTGCCGCAGGTGGGGAACGATCCCTCAACCTTCGCATTTCGCGTGCGCTGCTCTACCAATTGAGCTACCGCGGCGCTGTCTCCCCATCCTCTTTCTTGGGCATCTATGTTTCCTAGTAGAACCTTGTGAGTGCGTGATAATATATGGTACGCGAAAGTGGGAAAAATAAACATATGAAGGCAGTGCGCCGTGCGGTGGCGAAGACGACACCGACACTTGGCAAATGCCTGTGAGTGGGTATCTGCAAAAGCACCACCATCATCATCATCGACACCGATTTGTGAGCGTCGCAGTGACGCCTCAAAAAGCGTGACGAGAGAGAGTGTGGCCCGTGGCGTGAGCAGTGCGCGAGGTTCGGCGTTCGAGGGCAAAAAGCTTCCTCGCTGGACGTCCGGCCCACAGGAGCTATCGCCGCCCGCGTCACTACGTCTGCACCCGAATTAACGCTGCAGTGTCACCAACTGAGAGGCTACCTCGCCTAGTTCTTGAGCTGGGCAACTGGTCCAGGAGGGCTGGTGGTCTTCAGCCTGGCTGAACGAGCTTTCGGGTGAGCTGCCACAGGGCTACCCCGCCAGCTGTGGACGGACGCGACCCGGTGGCTGCTGCTGTGCGCTCCCGAGCGCAAATCCCGCCGGCGGGAAGCCGTGCACGCGGAGGCTCCGGTACATCGACTGGGGCACAGGGCCACATGAGCTCCACGAGGCGGTCCGACGCTGAAGTTCGTCCCTGCTGTCTGACCCGGCTGCCTGACCCTGCTGTCCGGCACCGGTTCCACGACGTCTCCGACATGGCGGCACGTGCTTCTGCCTGAACTTTAGGCAGATTACATTTGACCAATTCATTTATATATATAATGTCGTGATGCACTTCGGGCAGTATAGGCGTTCGCGACTAGAACGACAGAGCAACGAGAGGTAGTACAGACGACCGAGCACCACCGAAACAAGGTTTGTCTCTCTCGTCGTCGTTCTCTCTCTCATAGCCACAGCCCTCCTTAGTTTACAGTACAGTTATCTCCCTCGCGGAAAAGGAAGCTTCGGATAAGGTAGTGGTTTCCGTGGTGTCATGGCAGTACGGTAGGATAGTATCCATTGGGGAAAAAGGTTCGCGTCCGTAGAGGAGAAAGAAGGGCGAAAATACCGTGGTAGTCTGCGTGGCGGTATTATAAGCGCAGGTCATAAATGGTAGAACATGGTCCCATTTGGCTTGGTCGGATGCAACGTACATGGCCAGCATGTCACCAAGAGTGCGATTAAAGCACTCGGTCAGGCCATTAGTCTGCGGATGATACGCAGTAGTGGTGCGATGAATAATGCGGCATTCTTTGAGGAGAGCCTCGATGACGTAGGAGAGGAAGACGCGGCCTCTGTCACTGAGTAATTCACTGGGAGCTCCGTGGCGAAGGATGATGTGGCTCATGAGAAACCAGGCGACGTCACGTGCAGAAGCGCTGGACAAAGGGGAAGTTTCCGCATAGCGCGTAAGATGGTTGGTGGCCGCGATTACCCAGCGATTGCCGTCTGATGTGGTTGCCAGAGGTCCTTAAATGTCGATGCCTACTCGATCAAAAGCACGTGCTGGGCAAGGCAAAGGTTGCAATGGGGCGGTTGAACGACGAGGGGGATCTTTGCGGCGTTGGCAAACGAGGCAGGAGCGGACATAATGAGGGATGAATCGATACATCCCTCGCCAGTAGTAACGAAGGCGTAGAGGCGCGTATGTCTTTAGTACACCTGCATGCGCGCACTGGGAATTGTCGGTGAACGCTGCACAAATATCCGAAGGCAGATGCCGACGGATGACAAGCAACCATTTGCGGCCGTCCTGGAGGTAGTTACAACGGTACAAGAGCGCGTCGCGAATGGAGAAGTGATGTGCTTGGCGACGTAATGCGTTATGCGCTTGGTGCGTAATGCGTAATTGATAGTGGGTGTCGATGGGGTCGACAAGAAACTCAGCATGGACACAATCCATGGGTCTTTCTTCTGCTCCAGAAGAATGTCCGTGGCAGCAAGGGAAGACTCGGACAATGAGGCCTTCGGGTAGCGAACCTCGTCTGTTACTGGAGAACGAGACAAGCGATCCACATCCGAGTGTTTTCGGCCAAAACGGTAGAGCACTCGAATGTCGTACTCCTGCAGACGAAAGGCCCATCGAGCAAAACGACCGGATGGTTCTTTTAAGGACGACAGCCAGCACAGCTAGTGATGATCAATTATTACGTCAAATGGGCGGCCATAGAGATACGGACGGAATTTGGTTATGGCCCAAATTATAGCCAGACATTCTTTTTATGTTACCGAATAGCTCGATTCCGGTTTAGTGAGTGCACGACTGGCGAAGGCGACAACGTACTCATCGAAGCCAGCCTTTCTCTCAGCTAGAACGGCTCCAAGGCCGACGCCACTGGCATCCGTGTGTATTTCAGTTGAAGCGCTTGGGTCGAAATGGCGCAGGATTGGTGGTGACGCCAAGAGGCGACTCAGCTTTGTGAATGCGGCATCGCAATCCGGTGACCAGGTCGAAAGGTTGTGGCCACTGCGAAGAAGCTGCGTTAAAGGTGCTAATGCGGATGAAATGGCGGAAGTATGACGCTAACCCAATGAAGCTGCGCGGTTCTTTCAAGATCGTTGGTCGCGGAAATTGGGCAACAGCCTGTAGTTTCGCCGGATCAGGGAGTACACCTTCTTTCGACACGACATGGCCGAGGATGACCAGCTGCCCGGCAGCGAAGCGACACTTCTTGAAGTTAAGCTGGACGCCAGCATCGACGATGCACTTGAGGACGCGTTCAAGTCAAAGTGGGAAGGAACGTCCGGTGAAAAGATGACGATGTCGTCCAGATAACACAGGCATATCTGCCATTTTAGGCCGCGCAAGATGTGGTCCTTCATTCTTTCAAATGTGGCAGGCGCGTTACACAGGCCAAATGGCATCACGGTGAATTCAAATAAACCGTCAGGTGTGATGAAGGCCGTTTTTGGACGGTCCGACTCTGCAACGGTCACTAGCCAGTACCCGGAAAGTAAGTCTAAAGATGAGAATTCGGCGCCTTGGAGGCAGTCTAGCACGTCGTTAATACGGGTTAGTGGGTAAACGTCTTTGCAAGTGATGTTATTGAGGCGCCAGTAGTCCACGCAGAAGCGAATTGTGCCATCTTTCTTTTTGACCAGCACTACAGGAGAAGCACATGGACTGTGCGAAGGTTGTATGACGCCGCGTTGGAGCATGTCTAACTTGCTCAGCGATGACGCTACGCTCCGTGGCGCATACACGATACGGCCTGTGGCGTAAAGGCGCATGGTTGCCGGTGTCGATGTGATGGATAACAGTGGAAGTACGGCCTAAGCGAGATTGTTGTATGTCGAATGACGTGCGAAAGCGGTCAAGGAGACGACGATCAGGGCGTGCTGACCTGGAGTGAGGTTTGGATCAATAAACCGGGAAAACGTTGGATCACACGGCAGCGCGGGAGGAGAAACTTGAAGGGCCAGAGCGTTAACCAGAGGAGAAGCCGGGTCGTCAGGAACATCGTAAAGGAAGCTTGGTTCGATTTCGACGGCATAACCAAAACACTCATCGTGGAGCAGGTTAGCAGGGCAAGGAAACAGGTTCGCTACATAAAGTGCGCTGGAACCTTGACGAATCGCAAGAAGGGCAAAAGGAAGGAAGAAGGGATGACGGCAAGCAACAAGCTTAGACGGCGTGAAAAGAACTGTGGAGTCGGAAAACCCAACGCAGGAAATGGGTACAAGTGCGGCCGAGTAAGGAGGAATCTCGGTGTCGGAGGTGACGAACACACGACCGGAAGCGTCATCAGTATCTTCAACAACGGTGTGGCCGAATGGCGACAGCGCGAGTTCAGGACGGGCACAATCTGTAACGGCATGATGAGAGGACGGAAAGTCCCATCCTAAAATTGTGGCATGGGAGCAGCGAGGCAGAACAACGAACTCAACATGGTATAATGTGCCGCTTATGACAACACGCACGGTACGCTTCCCTAAGGGTTCAATCGGCGCAGCGCTTGCTGTACGTAATGAAATGGCTGAATATGTCGTCGCGACTTTTCTAAGGTTGAGACGAAGCTGGTCCGAAATCTGTGATATTGCTGCTCCCGTGTCTACAAGAGCATGAACGGCAATGTCTTCTGCATAAACTTCAAGGACGTTCGCAGGAAATAAATGAGGTCTTGACGACTTCGTTGAGATCGCAGTTCTTGGCTCCGGAACGGCGGTCCTTAGTTTTCTTCTCGGATAGATTCAGGGCGACGGATAAGCGGCGACAGAGAACGCCGACGGGGAGATGGAGACCGACGGGTATTGAAGGTGCGGGAAGCAGAAAGCGAGGCTTCGAAGGGCTGAGCGGCAGAAGTGGAACGGGTCGGAGAGTCGAAACCGTTGCTTTGTGCCCTCGGAGAATCCGAAGGATATCATCTGCGCCGGCGGCAAAACCGTGCTACGTGGCCAGGTAGGCCGCACGAATAACAGATAGGCCCGTTGTCATGGGTGTGCCATGGATTGAGAACAGCGGGTGGAGACTGATGGAAATATTGGCGAGGTGGGCGCACGGGCTGCTGTGACGACCAGTAGCTTCTTGTAGGTGCATACGTTGCAGCCGCTTGTGGAGGTGAGGGAGAGGCGCTGGGAAATCTGGATGGGATAGCTGCAGACGGAGGCCTTGGATTTGCGACAACGGTAGCGTACGTAAGTGGAACAGGCGTAGGAGGCGGTTGATGGGCAAGTGGTACTGCGTTAGCGACTTCTTGTTGTATCACCTGACGGAGATCGGGAGACAAGCGCTGCTCTGAGGCTGGACTGACTGGCAGAAGAGAGAGTTGGCGCGCCACTTCTCGCACAAATTGCTTGATTCTGTCGAAAATTTCTGAACTGCAAGGAGTAGAAGTGACACCATCACTCAGAGCTGAAAGCGAGACGTCCGGAGCGAGAGCGCGGCGCGTAGGAAGCCGTTGTTTGCGCAGCTCCTCATAGCTTCGGCAAAACATCATGAGGTCGCTGACCGTCGGAGGATTCTTTGCCAAGAGCATTTGGAAGGCCTCATCTTCTATGCCCTTCAAGGTGTTCTTGACCTTGTCATCTTCGGTCATATCTGGGTTGATTCGCCTGCAAATGTCAACTACATCTTCAATGAAGCTGTTAAAGGTTTCGCCCTTTTGCTGGGCACAACAGCGAAGCTGTTGTTCAACCCGAAGTTTGCGTACAGCAGGGCGACCAAAGACGTCTTGAAGTGTCGTTCGGAATGCTGTCCAGGTGGGAAAGTCAGCCTCGTAGTTTCGGAACCAAAGATGGGCGACCCCGGAAAGGTAGAATGGTACGTAACCAAGCTTGCGAGCTTCAGTCCATTTGTTGTGGTCACTCACTCGGTTGTACGATGACAGCCAGTCCTCTACGTCATGATCGTCAGTGCCATTAAATATGGGAGGATCCCGTTGGCGTGGCGCACCAGGACAGACTACCGGAGGCGATGCCTGGGGTGGTCGGTAGGACTGGTCTCCTCAGGCATGGGAGATGATGTGACAGGGATCGTCCGGCTTCGGAGTTCCAGGTTTGCAAAAGGTCCAGCACCTTCCACCAAATGTCGTGATGCACTTCGGGCAGTAGGCGTTCGCGACTAGAACGACAGAGCAGCGAGAGGAAGTACAGCCGATCGAGCACCGAAACAAGGTTTGTCTCTCTCGTCGCGTCGTTCACTCTCTGCCACAGTCCCATACAGTAATATATATATATATATATAATTTTTTTGGGGTGAACGCAAACGGTCAATAAACCCACACATACTACCTGAAGATATTAATGCTGCCGAATTCAGGAGCCTCGTTATGTAATAAACGAGAAGAAAGGGGGTTAACCGAGGGGCCCGACATTTTGTTAGTCATATCATAAGATGCCAATAAACACTGACACTAAGGACAACATAGGGGAAATTACTTGTGCTTAATGAATGAAATAAAGAAACGATAAATTAATGGAAACGCGGTTGACCGGTTGCCTTCCAAAAAGATCACGTTCTCGTGACGCCTGCGGCAGAAAGGATGTTCCACATCGGCCGCCAAGGTCTGCGAGTGGTGGCGCTGGCTAACACTCTGTGATGGCACTGGGTACAGAATCACTCCAGAAACAGACGGAAGCAGCACGCAGGAGTACAAACACACGTCAGACTTGTATTGGACGTACTTAACACATTGAAACGGCACACACACGCGACAGTTCCCCAAAATATACTATAGAAAACATGCAGCGAAATATATATATATATATATATATATATATATATATATATATATATATATATATATATATATATATATATATATAATTTATCGTTTCTCTATTTCATTCATTAAGCACAAGTAATTTCCCCTATGTTGTCCTTGGTGTCAGTGTTTATTGCCATCTTATGATATGACTAACAAAATGTCAGGCCCCTCGGTTAACCCCCTTTCTTCTCGTTTATTACATAACGAGGCTCCTGAATTCGGCAGCATTAATATCTTCAGGTAGTATGTGTGGGTTTATTGACCGTTTGCCTTCACCCAAAAATATAACGTTCTCCTGACGCCTGCGGCAGAAACATCCGCTGCCAAGGTCTGTAAGTGGTGGCGTTGGCTAACACTCCCAGGTTTCTACTAGCAAACATAAATAACCAAGAAAGTGGATGTTGAAATGGCGCCGCGGTCGCTCGATTGGTGGAACAGCACACGCGTAATGCGAAGGTTCTAGCATCGTTCCCCACCTGCAGCAAGTTGTTTTTTCATCCACTTTCATTTCCATTAATTTATCATTTCTTTATTTTATTTATTAAGCGCAAGTAATTTCCCCTGTGTTTTCCTTGCTGTCAGTGTTTCTTGGCTTCTTATGATATGACTAATAAAAAATCGGGCCCCTCGGTTATCCCCCTTTCCTCTCGTTTATTGCATAACGAGGGTCCTGAATCCGGCAACACTGATGCCTTCAGGTAGCATGTGTGGGATTATTGACCGGTTGCCTTGCGGCCTCACGAGAACGACAGGACAGAAATTCCTCCATCGCGTCCGTGCAATATGATATTGGCTGTAGTAGAAGGTGTACAAGTCGAAGCTTTGATAGACACTGGTGCTAGTGTTTCAGTTATTCACCGTGCATTGTGTTCGCGACTCCGGAAAGTTACGACCCCCTACGATGGACCTACGCTACTCGCTGCTCAAGGGGCCACCATTCGACCTACCGCCATGTGCACTGCTCGTATTTCCATCGACGGACTTCTGCATTACGTGCAATTTGCAGTGCTAAGTTCGTGTGCCCAGCAGCTCATATTGGGATGGGATTTTCTTTCTACGGCCTCCGCCTCCATCTGCTGCAGGCAACGCGTTCTCCACATCACCGGCACGACCTATGCACTTCATGCAGATGACACACACAATGGGGCATCACAATATATATATATATATATATATATATATATATATATATATATATATATATATATATATATATATATATATATATATATATATATATATTGCACTTGAAGAAACTTCGTGTGACCTCGAAGAATTAAGCGCTGAAGTGACGGCTTTATATGAGTATATACAAGGCCTCATAGTAGGAGACAGTTCAATTTCACAGCCTGAGTCCTGTCGGTGGTGTAATCTTCTTGTAATTGTCGCATACTTGGCTATAACTAATACTGCTTCGCCTTTCATGCAAAACTGTAGCCTCTCTCTCTTTTTCTTCAGTGAGTCCGAGTATAAGCACTGCTGCGCATCACTGCTGTTTATTTAGATGTCGACAAAATCCGGCTACGGCTCATTTCGGTTAATGAGTGTATCATACAGTGTTCAACTATCAAGCACCAAGAGTTAAAAAAAGAGCAGCTGCGTTACTTGAAGAAGACCTAGTGCATGTTGTTTCCAATACAGTGGAGTAGCCGCCAGTAATTCTTTCGTTACTGAGATTTAATTCAGTAATTCCAATTATCTTACTCGATAAGTACTTTCCTAATTTTCAAAGTGTCAATGAGGCATTTGTAGGCACCCCAAAATGATATCTAACGGCGCTGTTTTCAGCGACGTACTAATAATTGCGTACAATTTTTTCCGACTGTCAAAGAAACCTCACGAAGTATGAAAAATAGCGCGTGAGTGCGCTCCCACCCGCATCATAAAGCAGCGCTATCAAATAAGTTGATTGAAAGCAACTGCACTGCCTGTCGCAAACCCGAAGAGACAGCGCATCACCTTCATAATGGTGCGGAAGGAGCGCCAACAGCAGGTTTCGCGGCTTTGCAGCTGTTACTTCCTCTCATTTCTACGTCACACTTATTATCCGCCTCTCAAGGCCGACTGGTGGCATTGATAACAAAAGCCCCTTGATAAAGTGGCCGAAGCGCCGCTCTGACCACGCACGAAATGCGAAAAGCAATGTAATAGACGTAGAACATTTCGGGGGGAAATCCCAGCTTTGCTCGCACCGCATCGAAAGAGTGCGTGCGAAGCTATATTTCGCACCAGGAACTTGCTTCGTACCAAAGCCAAATTAAAGTAACCGTTTTATTTTTCATTAAAGTGTATACGCGCCGCAAAAATAGGCTCGCGTCAAAAAATAAAAGCGAGATAAACAGACCGGGAATCAACCCACGTGTTGAAAAAAGGCAAAACCGATGCGTTCAACAACGTAAACAACCACTTCTAAATGAGCCGAATTGGCAATAGGGACGCCTGCACACACAGACATACACACACACATACAAAAATACACACACACACACACACACACACACACACACACACACACACACACACACACACACACACACACACACACACACACACACACACACACACAAAAACACACACACACGCGCACGCACACGCACACGCACACGCACACACACACGCGCACGCACACGCACACACACACACACACACACACACACACACACACACACACACACACACACAAATAACAATAAACAAAAAAGAAAAGAAAACATCATATTTCAGCGCGCCCTTTTTTACAAATTCGTAAGCTCTGCTGAACACCAGCCTAGGGGACGTGTTCCAGTAGGTCTCCTTTCGCAGCTACGTAGTACTGAGTCCGCTTTGTCACGTTTTCAGTAGCTTTCTCGATGACCGACGCGGAAATTCTACTTCAGATATCCGTTATCCTTGCCTTGAACTAATCTGACGTCCGTCTCGATCATTTAGGCGCGATCTTTCATATAAAAGAAAGAAATCGAATGGAGAGAGGTCAGGTGACCAAGCCGGCCGAATTACAGGCCCGTGCCTTCCAATTTATTGCGCATGAAAAGTCGCATCCAGCCAGTTTTGTGCTCGGCTGCTGCTGTGCTGGTACAACAGAAGTGGAAGGCGTGACAGCGGGACTTAGCTGAGAAACTCATCCACCACTCCTTCAAGGATTTCGTTCACGTAACGCTGTCCAGTCAATGTGTGATCGAAGATGATGGGACCGATGATAGCACAGGCGTAAATTCCGAACCACGCATTGAGCGACCACTGGTACTGGTGCCGATTGCGCTTAACCCAGTGTGGATTGGAATACCTCCAACAGTGTGCATTATGCAAATTTACCTAGATGTTTCTGCGAAAATTGGCTTCAGCTGTGCACATGATGTTGCGCAAAAAGTCCGGTGACTCATGGGCTTTTGTGAAGCCCCAATTCGAGAAATCTCGACTATTCTACAAGTCCCTATCTTCTAAGCATTGGTGCTGGTTTGGGTGGTACGGGTGAAACGCCGTCATTTAGAATCCTCTAAACTGATGACTTGGAAACTGCTACCTGGGCGGCCACGTCCCGCACGCTAGCATGACGGTTTGAGGCCATAAATGCTAGAACATCTGTTCGTGGTTGGGACTCAAAGATGTAGTCCTCCGCTGCTGTTTCTTGAAGCTCCCGGTTTGTGTCAGGTTTTCATAATTTCTGATAGTCGATGCGTTTGGTCTACCGCCACACATCCACGGCCGATTTGAATATATTTGCGGCCTTCCTGATTTTGCCATTTGCAGCTCTAAAGATAGGGATCATGTTTTCCTTTTGCTCATTACAGAAAGACATGGAGACTGGGACGAAACACTTTAAACCTTTGCACTGACGTTGCAAATTCGCTTTTCTGGTGATGGGTTTTGTAGCAAAAAAATTAAAAAGCATCCATGCACTTTGTCTACGCTAAGACAACAGCTATCACAGCTTGTTTCCAACTAACACCAAACGCGACGTGTTACTTCCGGCGGGGCGCGGCAGATAAGGCACCAGATCCATCACGATGTTTTTCTTTATTTCCTTATTTCGTTCTGGATAACTCAGAGGGAGCCTGTGCGAGGGCGCTGCTTTATAATGCGTGTGGGAGCGCAGTCACGTGATATTCTCCATATTTCGCAGGGTTTATTTTTCGGTCGGAAAAAAATTTGTACGCAATTAGTACGTCGCTGAAGATACCGCAGTTAGGTGTCTCTTGGCAGTGCCTTCAGATACCTCACTGACACTTTGATAATTAAGATAGTAGGCCTACAGTTAGATAATTAATTACAATTGCTTAATTAAATCTCAGTAACGAAAAGATTACTGGCAGCTACAATATGCACTAGGTTTTCTTCGAGTAACGCATTGCTCTTTTTTTAATATCCTGGTGCGTGATAGTTAATTTTGCACCATGTATATATTTATGACATTTGCATGCAACTGACGGTGTTTCCATCACTAATAAATATTGTAAATAATTAGAAATGTTTATTTTTTCATGAGTCGTTAGCACTGCTTACCGGAAAGAGAAGCAATACTGAGACGCAACATTCACGTGCATTTCACACGCCATTGACAAAAAACACTGCCCAAGGGGTCGCTGAAGTCTATAGGTTTTTTGATGGTGAAAAAAGCACGCAAAGCAGTTTGAAGCGTGGTGAACATACAGCAACATATTGATTCTCTAGGCATAGGCTATCCACACCTTTAGAAATAATTTTTAAGTTGCAACCTCCATCTCTTTCCAAATGTAATAAACTTTGTCCTGTCTGCATATTTAAATATATTGTCCATGTGCATGGTGTCTACAGTGGAAATTTAAAGCAAGCAATGCTGAAGTAAGAGAATACGGATGATGCAGCCGCCGCTAGTCCTTCTAATGCGCGTGTCCTCCTATTGTCTGGGTTTGCAGAAATAAAGCGAAAGAAGGAAATAAAACCCGTGCCCGTCCGCGCCAACAACGATGTAGAAAGCTATTAGCCCGAGAAAAATTTCAAGTGAGAAGGTCGAGAAAAGTCAAAAGAAACCTCAAATGATGTGAGTGGCGTAGCTCTGGTAATGGCACTTCGAGGGGGGGGAGAGGGGGGGGCACTTCGAGGGGGGGGGAGTTGGCATCGCCCGGGGGGGGGGGGTCTTCAACCTCCCTCCCCCGCCCGTAGTCGGCGCCTACGCTTTGGACTACAACCCATTAAAAAAAAAAAGACATTCGATGCAGTACGGGTAATAGCAGTAGAGGCACTGCGTGGTCAAGACATACAAAAAGCATACGGGAATATATCAGCAAATATTAATGAAGATTCCACAGCTACTTGGATTCTTTCCACGAAAAGCGGAGAAACATAAAAAAATGGAGGAGGCAAAGAGACACAATCTCTCCTATGATATTATTCACTTGCCTGCTTTTTAAGTGGAAGAATTTGGACTGAGGATCAATGGGGAGCATTTGTGCAACCTGCGGTTTGCAGATGACATTGTTTTCTTCAGCAACGCTGGAGATGACCTTCGCCTAACAATTTAAGACTTTAGCCTGCTAGTATGACAGTTTAGGATTGGGCATGCGGAAGAAGCAGGTGATACTCGGTAGCCTGGTAAGAGAGCGATAATGATTGGTAATCACCCTCTAGCCTGTGTGCATGGATACGTTCATGTAAAACGCATAGGGTGCTCATCGTAAAAGCTAAATTTTCAGAAGCATGCATCGCAGATATACCGCGTACATTGATGTGAAGTGGAGAACAGAGGCTGTTTTTTCCTGCCACATGTTGCTCGCGCTAGCGAACATCCCATAGTGCCAAAATCACTCGATTTATCGATCTGTTTAAGAACTCGCTAATAAACTTTGTAATTTGTTTGATGGCACAAATATTGCTGCGGCAGAAACAAACCGGTAAGTACGTGTTCAAAGCACGCCCAATTGCAGCAAATCCTAAGTGTACTACATTGCCTTTAACGAAACTTGGCGCGTGGCCGCATCACCCTGTTTTCCGGTGTTCTGTAGATGCTCGGATTATAGTTTGCAGAACCTGTTTACCAACGCGTCTGTGAGAGGCGAAGTTTAGGTTGCGAGTTCGTGCGCCGGGACCAAACTCGTCGGCTTCCTAATCTTCGCCCCCACGGCAGGTCGTTTCGTAGAATTTTTTGTGAAGTAGTTCATCCGATCCGCGCAGGTAACAACGCCGTCCCAATGCGGCGACACCTTGGCGTCTCGGGCAGCTTCTAAAGTCAAGCGGGCCGCAGCGTCGTCGAAGTCGCCGCAGGCGGGTCCGGGTGCATCGTCTCGCCGGAGCGGGCCCCCCTCGGTCGAGGCTGCTTGCGAGAGCAGCACGGGCGCGGCACAGCTGCACGATGGCTCGCCGCGCCGTAGCTCCGTGTCCGCGGCACGGCAGCTGCCTCGTGTTTCGAAGCGTTAGTACGGTAGTTGGTCGTATAATGCGTAACCGGGCAGATGACTTCCGGGCGATGTTTGACGCCAGACGCTTACGCGCAGGAAGGAGGAAAAGAGAAATAAATAGTATCGAAACAGAGGAAAACGCATTCAGCACTAAAAGTCAAGAAAGCATCGCGTTCAGTTCGATGGCATCTGCTGTTTTGGTAGGTCGAGTTGCTGCGCGTACTATACGTCGGTTTCTTTCTGTTTCGATCCCAAAAGTTCTTCAAAAACCGGCGAAAGCGACTCGAATCATGTCGCCGCGTATAATTTATGTGCCCATGCAGACATCACCTGCAACTAAGACCAAATCAATCACTTGACCAATTAATACTATTGAGAATAATCGCCTTCTTATGGTTTCACACTTTACGGCACGCGGCTATATTGGAAAGTTGAAGGAAATCGTCATAAGCTCAGTTCTACGTACTAACGCTAACCTCGGTTTATTCGTCGAGCGCACCTCACTGCGCACGCCGCACCTGGAAGCGTGATTCGCGGTGCAACCGTCCGTCGACGCGGCCGCGCGGCGTCCGGGCTTCCGCTGTGCCCCGCTACGAGGCCCACTCCGCCAACTGTGCCTGGCACTGTCGCGCCCGTAGTCGGGTGATTTCAGCAAATAGCTTGATGCCGTGTATTTCTGCTTACGTGGCCGTCTTGAAATGTTGACGCACGGAACTAAAGTCATCCGAGTGGAACCACCTACCGGCAGCTTTCCTTACAGCTAGCAACATTGAGCAGTCAAAAAAAAAAAAACGGTCGCGCGTCCATTTTGCAATAGATTAGTATATACTGGCTTTTTGATTATTCTTCACGACGTGATCCTGCAATGCGATGATGCTGATTTTGCACGTACATGCGCTATTCTTGTTCTTAATAACGTTTATATATTGTTCTTCCTAACTGTATCGTCATTTGTCTGTATTATATCTCTTGTGAAGGTTTCTATATAAGCTTATACTTGTAATACCGCGTTTGTATAGTTTTGATATCTACCTTAACATCTTTATTGCGCACTGCGTATTTTTTTAAATATTGTGTAATCTGAATTTCCTTCACGATGTATCTTGTATGAATCCTGTATATGCTGCAAAAGATTTTATCTGCACAAGTTAGATATTATTTTAAATAATCTTACGTAATATTCTTATGTTCCTCTTCGTAACCGCCCACTGCCCTCTCATTGCCCTCACATGGGCCATGAGGGTACTGGGAATAAATAAATAAGCAAACAATGACAATTTCGCTCAGCTTTACAAGCAATGACACCAAGCATAGGATAGGCGTAGTTACTTGCAGTTGTTAAGTGAAAACAAAGAAATGAAAACTAATTGATTCTCAAAGTGGATGAAGAAAAACTGGCCGCAGGTGGGGTACGAACCCACGTCTTCGCATTACGCGCGCGATGCTCTTACCAGAACTCTCAACACTCCCAGAGTGAGTTCTCGCAGACAAACATCCTGTAAAATGGATGAGAAAACAGAGCCGCAGTATAGCTCAATTGGTAAGAGCATTGCCGAACTTTATATACAGTGGCTGAGGAAATCACGCTGGCGGCTGTAGTAAAATGAAGAAAAACGGAATACGACGGTACGTTGGATTTGCACACTATATTTCACTGACGTTCCGGCTGGTGGACCAGCCGTTGTCCAAGTATATATATCAACAATGACACTAAGGACAATACAGGGGAAATAACTTGTATGTACTAGTTGAATTAAATGATAAATTAAAGGCTATGAAAGTGAATGAAAAAACAACTTGCCGCAGACAGGGAACGACCCGCGTCTTCGCATTACACGTGCGATGCTTTCTCTCTTTATACACATGGTGTCCCAGCTAGCTTTAGCTAGAGTTTAGAAATATACAAATGCAACGGAGCTGGACAAAACAAAGGTAATGTTGTTTGCCGTCGCTTGGAGATACTCAACTTTTTTCATTCCGCCTAAATTAGATAATTAGTCTTAATCAATTAATTGCAATTAGATGGAAAAAAGTAAATGAGGAAATTGTACAGCGACAGGAAAAACTCCCGATACAGCTTTCTGCCGCTCAATACGTGCTACATAAGTGTTTTTCAGAGCGTGAGAAAAGCCCGCAAATGCACGCAAAATTGCTGCGCGACTGGCCACTCGAGACACTTTGTGTGTATTCGCGGGCTTCTTTCACGCTCGGAAAAACACATTTTATGTAGCCCGTATTGAGCAACAGGAAGGTGTATGGAGAGTTTTTCTTGTCGCTGTAGAATTTCCTCATTTACACTTTTCATGTAATGATAATATTGCAGGTTTATTAATTAATTAAGACGTAATTATCTAATTAGGTGGAGTGAAAAAATAATTTCAGTGTCTCCAAGCGACCGCAAACATTACCTTGGCTCTGTTCAGCTAAGTGCTATTTGCATATTTTTAATACCTAACCAAGGTTAGCTGGGACACCATATATATAATATCAACGAGAAGAAAGGGGTTTAACCGAGGGGCCGGATTTTTATTAGTCACATCATGAGAAGCCAACAAACGCTGACACCAAGGACGACATAGGGGAAATTAGTTGTGCTTAATAAATTGAATGTAGAAACGATAAGTTAATCGAAATTAAAGTGGATGAAAAAAACAACTTGCCGCAGGTGGGAACCGAACCCACAACCTTCGCATTTCGCGTGCGATGCTCTACTAATTGAGCTACCGCGGCGCTGTTTTCCCATCCATGTTCTTCGGTATTTATGTGTGCTATATATAGTAGAACCCTGGGAGTGTTAGCCAGCGCCATCACTCACAGACCTTGGCGGCGTACGTGGAACGTCCTTGTTGCCGCAGGCGTCAAGAGAACGGGTTCGGTTCCCACCTGCGGCAAGTTTTTTCATCCACTTTAATTTCGATTAACTTAATCGTGTCTACATTCCATTTATTAAGCACAAGTAATTTCCCCTATGTCGTCCTTGGTGTCAGCGTTTGTTGGCTTATGATATGACTATATATATATATATATATAAAGAAAGACACAGAGAGAGGACGACGTTTCAATACAGGGACATGTGTTCATCACGAGTGATCGTTGAACATTGATTGGCTTGTCTGTTCACGACTTCCATTGGACCACGTGAAATTCTCTCAAAGCGGAAATAATCTGCTGTACGTAAGTACGCAACGCGAATTCACTCTGGGCAAAGCAGCAATCAGGAGTTTTTACCGACGGCTTCTATTTTTTTTGTCGCGAAAGCGCGACATGACTGAGACCGTTATATTGGCTAACGACGCAGGCGGCGCCTCGGTCGAATCGAGTCGGAGTATCCTCGCGCACACCCCGAGGACACGGAGGATTCTCGAGCCGTCCACGGCCGCGACAGCTCCCGCGAGCGTCTCTGCTCGAGTCTCGTGCGCATTCCGCGCCGCCGTGGACGCCGTGTTCCACCGGAGACCGCCGGTCAACGGCGGCGCACCGAACGGCGTGCCGCTGCAGCAGGCGAGCGCAACGCACCTGCTGCCCAGACCTGCGGCGCCCAAGCCGGAAGACGCGTGCCCCGCGACACGTCGCTCCTCGGAACGCGCCTTACTGCGACCTTCTGCTGAAGCAAACGAAGACGCGTTATATTCCCGTGCTCTGCTCGTAGTCACCGGGAAACATACAAACCAACAAATTCCGGTCTCAGTGCATAATGCGCCCGTTACGACAGTTGCGCCCGTCGAAATTACACCGGGTGACCATTTGCCCCGGGCGCCGCTCGTGTTCGTTCGGGGACCCAGGTTGTCGGCGGGTGCTCCCGAGCCGCGAATGGCGCCGTTTGCAGCGCCACAAATGTTTAGGGGCGCTGATCCGCGGATGCTCACCGACCCGAGCTTTTGGCAACGCCATCGTTTCCCTCCACATGTGCCATTGACGGGTGCGGTCCTGAGGGCCTCACAGATGGAAATGTCCGTAACTCAAACAGACCCTTCACGCCGAGACCCTGCACAGCAGGTGAACCTAACGCAACTGACAGGGCCTGACGCGCTGAAGGTAACGTCGCAGCATCCGCCGACATCAGAAATGGCCCATGTTGCGCAGGAAGGTCATATACAGCCGACAATGCCTAACGTTATACCGGGAACATTCCTTTCACGCCCGGAAATGGTGGATGCAGCCACGGAAGTGAGCGAAACACGATTGACAAGGCTGGACGCGCCGCGAGTCAAAGCCGATCATGTGATGGTCACTGAAGCAACACAGACAATGCCTGAGATGCAGCAGAAAACATTTGAGCACCCACCATCTGCGGAAACGCTCAATACTGGCCCAGAAGTGCGTTACACACAGCCTACTAATTGTAATGTGGTGCCGAGTGAAGCCCAGCAATTAGGGTCTGTGGAAGTCGCCACAGTACCCCCAGCAGTGAGCGGAACAGTGCCCGCAAAGGCCAGTACGTTGCCGATAACGAATAACACGGATAATATGTTGTCCAACGGAGTGCCACAGACGGGACAACGGGTCAGACCTAACGAGCCGCCACTTGGACCCCAGCTCGTGACTACTGCGGCAGTGAACAGCGCATCGCCACAGGCGGGGCTACCAGCAAGACCCGATATGCCACTGGCGAGAAGTCAGCATCCGCCATCATCGGTAGTTGCTAACGAAGCGCCAAAGTGTCTCGAAGTGCAGCCTATTAGGCCTAACGCACTACCGGTTAGACCTGAGCATATGCCGTCCGCGGCGTTGGTCAGTGAAACACCGGAACTGAGCAGAGCGCAACTCCCGAAGCCTGACGCGCTGCCGGTAACAGTCCAGCACCCGTCGCCTAAAGAAGTAGACAAAGTTGTGGCACATCCGCCAGGCCTTGCCAAAATCAATGATCGCCCACTGACTGAAGATATACCGGCCACTTCAGCCGCGTCATTGAAAGAAACTATGAAAACCTATTTAAACGTACCATCGGTGACGACGAACGATGTCTTAAAAGGGCCAACACAGGCAACTGCTCAGCAAACTCCGACACATGGTTCCCAGATCCCAAAGCAAGCAAAGGAGGATGGAAAACTGCTGTACTCCCAAAGAGCAAGTATAGAGAGCATGGATATCGAGGATCTGGAGCAGAAGTTCGGGCAGCTTGGAATAATGTTCGGACACGCTATCGCAGACGTACTGCAATCGCCACCGGAAGGCGAGCACATGACTGCTCTTAAACAAAACGAGACGATTGGTTGTGCTTCGCACGAGCACGGAGCCGGCACACAAGCCACCGACCTGAAGCTGACAACGAAGCTGGTGTCAGCCAGCGAAAGTGACTTAGATCGCGCGCACATTCACTGCTCAGCAAGCAATGCGGCTGCTGCCGCGAGGACATCGGCTGCAGAGAATCAGCACCAAATTCCACGCCGAGAAATAGGAGCTCCTTCATCGCGCCTGCCAGAAGACGATGGAAAGCTGAAACAGCACTCGCAACAGAAGGAAGCTTTAGAAAAAGAAACTGGGCATGGAAATATTGCTGCACCAACCGAGGCTAATACCAGAGCTACTGCCACGATAAGCTCTGCTGTCGATGTTTCAAAATCGCCGCTTTCACTTGCTCAGCAGAGCCAACACACCTCAGCTGCTACCTTTCATGGCGATGACCGAAGTACACAAAGCCAACAAGCTGAAATTGTACAAACTGGGCTTTCTTCACAAGTAAGCCCCGACTCTGCTGGACCAAAGAGCTCTTGTGCTTCGCTACCCCCAGAAATTGGTACACTTTCAGACATGATAAATACCGTAGTGTCCGAAATTCCGACAGGCACTGCACAAAATCATGCGAGTGCATCTCACTTGCCCTTGCACTCCAAAGAGCTGCGAAGGAGCTCTGCTTCGCTACCAGGACCGACTGGTGCACTTTCCGACGTGATCAACGCCGCAGTGTCCGAAATTCAACGTCAAACAGACATTGCACACAATCAAGCAAGCACGGCTCTGCCCTTACACTCCGAAGAGCCACCAAGGAACTCTTGTTTTTCGCTACTGGGAGCAATTGGTACAATTTACGACGTGATCAATGCCGTCGTTTCCGAAATTCCGCGTAATACCGACATAGCACAAGATGAGGCGAGCACGTCTGACTTGCCCTTGCACTCTAAGGAGCCATCATGGGGAAAGGAAGCGGATAAAGAGTTCCACTCTAAAGTCGCTTCAGCGCTCACCGCAACTGCTGCGGCACCTTCTCCCGCAGCACCATCAGCTGCCGCAAGCAGGTATATAGTGTTGGCGGCCGACAAACGGCATCCACCTGAAGCACCCGTCACGACACACGGAGAGAAAGAGGCCCAGCGATCGAGTCCGACCGGAGCGAGCGACGAGCGAGACAAGAGTCGGCTGACCGGAGCGACTGCCTCTGAACCAATGGAATTGCCAACGTCAGACATTGCGCTTGCCCCGCGAAAGGAAGCCTCCGCAGAAGACCAAACTGTCTATGCACAGCCCGAAACGCGGCCGCTTGTCGCGTCCCAACATCAAGACAAAGGCCGGAGGAGCACAGGAGTTCTCTCACCAGCCTCGCCACCTGAAAAGCTTCCTGAGACGCACGGTGCGAAAGCGCCGGTCCAGCAATTGAGTCCGACGGTAGCGAGCGACGAGCCAGACAAGAGTCGGCTGGCCGGAACGACTGTCTGTGATCAGATTAGAGTGTTGGCGTCAGACGCCTGCATTGCGGTTGCCCCACAAAAAGAAGCCTCTAAGGAAGTATTAAACGCCTATGCAGAGCCTGAAACGCGGGTGCTTGTCGCGTCCTACCATCAAGACAAAGGCCGAAGGAGCACAGATGTTCTCTCACCAGCCTCGCCACCTGAAGAGCTTCCTGAGACGCACGGTGCGAAAGCGCCGGTCCAGCAATTGAGTCCGAAGGTAGCGAGCGACGAGCCAGACAAGAGTCGGCTGGCCGGAACGACTGTCTGTGATCAGATTAGAGTGTTGGCGTCAGACGCCTGCATTGCGCTTGCCCCACAAAAAGAAGCCTCTAAGGAAGTATTAAACGCCTATGCAGAGCCTGAAACGCGGGTGCTTGTCGCGTCCTACCATCAAGACAAAGGCCGAAGGAGCACAGGTGTTCTCTCACCAGCCTCGCCACCTGAAACGCGCCCTACAGCCAGAGCTAAAGCGCCATCGGACAAGTCACCTGCAACAAGCCCAGTAACGTCATCAAAAGAGGGCGAAACTGACACGAATAGACCAAAGACGAAGGCGCGTGCTCTTCGACCCCTCCTAGCGTCATTTGGACACGGTGCCGGATCAGCGTCGAGGTCATTGTCGCGCGCAACGTCACCTAATTACGGTTCCTTCTCGCCGGGTATTGTTTCACCGGGATCATCATTTTCCCCAGCTTCAAACGAAGGAAGCGTTAAAACGAAACCTCTGTATAGAGAACTGCTCGCCGCGGTAAGTCCTGACGCAGATGCAGGCCTCAAGATAGCGCAGTCCACGATGTCGCCAAGTCCTGGCATGTCCTTGGTAAATTCACCTAATGCCGCCGCATTGTCACCAAATGTTCTGAGTGGCAGTTCTTCGCCGCATGCATCGAGGGCTTATGCCACGAGTCTCTCCGGCAAAGTGCCCATTTACAGATCGCTAGTAGCTTCTGTAGGACGACGTCGTAGCACCACTATACCTGCTTCGTCCCCTCAATCACACCGGCATGAACAATTTGTAACAGAGCGCCGCGAACTTCAGAGCCCTTCATCGAAATCTGAGACCAAGGCAAACAACGTTAAGGAATCTTCGGTGAAAACATTGCAAGCAGAACTTGCTGATATGGGCAAGATTCAAACTAAGAAGCCGTCTGGGAAATCTTCACCGGTAGGACACACCAGTCAGAGCAAAACTCCAGCCAAAGCTCCACCACCTAAGGAGTCTTCGGTCAAAGCAGTACCAGCAGGACCCACCAGTAAGAGTAAAACTGCACCTAAGGAGCCTTCGGTGGAAACAGTAGGCACAGGCCGCACCAGTACAAGCAAAACTCCACCACCTAAGGAGTCTTCGCCGAAAGCAACAGTAACGGGACACAGCATTGGAAACAAAACTCTGCCACCCAAAGAGTCTCCGGTGAAAGCAGTACCGGCAGGACTCGCCAATGCGAGCAAAACTCCACCTAAGGAGTCTTCGGTCGGACACACTAATGCGAATAAAGCGCACGACATTAACTTGTCGAAAATTCCAGGTCGCTCTGACAAATTCCCGGAGAAGCGACTGGCCACAGAAGAATTGCAGAGCGGCGCTTACAAAGACGTCCCTGAGGAGCGCACCAGCATGTCAGAGACAACGCAGCAGAGTTGTAGGACGCGAACGAGCTTCGCTAGCGTCACCACTTACAGAACTACAGATAATAGCATGCCTTCAACAAAGACTGAAAACGTAGATCCTACAAAAACGTCGGAAAGTTACGATCAGAAAAGAGTGATTGAAGGCGAAGCAAAGCTTGCCAAGCTCTTTTTGCCGAAAGACGTGAATCCCGCAAGGGCAGGCAGCGATACACCATGCTCAGCGCCAGTGCCTCACATGGAAGCACAGAAAGAGCAAGGGTCTTCATATAGAGAGAGTTCAAAGAAGGATGAAAAATGTCGCAAGCCGTCAGCGGCTGAGTGTCCCGTGGACCCCAACATGGTGCTTGTGCCGAATTCGAAACCAGTTGCAGGAACGCAATTGTCGCAACAAGTAATTGGGAGGCCGCCCGGAAGGAAGGCCGAAAACATTTTTCTGTTTGCGGGGTCGGAAGGGGAAGCCAGGCTTCCTAAAGTATTTCCGGCAGCGGCAGTCTCCAAAGGGCAGGAAAATCAGAAACCCAGTTCACCACAAGCCATCGGAAAACCACAAATAAAGCCTTCTGAAAAAGCACCACCGCCGGCATCCGTGACGCCTGCGCACGGCGCTCAACCTCTGAAAGCGTCTGCACATTTGAGCCAACCAGGGATGAGCGGGGCTGGTGAGGCATTGCCGCACCTAAAAAATAAGCATGGCGCGGCTGAGCCCTCGGCGGAAGCTTCTATGGTTAAGCTGTCTGAAATCCGAGAGGGCGACGACAATGAGTTCGAGTTTCCGGCGTACAGACAGTACACTGCAATGTTTCAATCCCCTCAACCCGCCGAAGTCATGTCGCCATCTGCGTCTTGGGAACAAGGCGAGCTGAAGAAAAAGAAAAAGCACAAATTCAAGAAGCACAAGGGCGCTGACGTTGCTGGAATGGGACCGGAAGGCAGAAAGACGGAAGAGCCGAGTCCACAGACGAATGCGGCGGGAGCTGTGGGTGCAGCGCAGGAAGGGAACAGCCAGGCACCACACGCCATGGAGCACGACCAGGATTACGGTTACATGTCGTGCTGCCTGACGGTTCTGTTTGTGTTGGCCGTGATGCTTCTACTGCTAGGGCTCGCTCACGTGGTCGACATTACTTGGTCCACGGTTGCGCTGAATATCACCGTCACGGAGGCGACTGGGGCCAGTTCTGTGGCCGCCGCCGGCCTCTTGTTCTGCTCGTCCGAACTCTGCAACCGCGAAGCAGACTACATCAAATCCCTCCTGGAGGGCAGCACCGCGGGGCCGTGCGAGAATTTCTACGAACACGTGTGCGGGTCCTGGTCTACGGCGCACCCGCTGGGCAAGAACAAGGGCACCGGCGCTATGGTATCGACCGACACCATCATTCAAGATCAGCTGGTCGCCAGTCTTCTGGCGCTGCTGCCGTCGAACCAGGAGTCTGACGTCAGCTTGGCCGTGTCTCTATACAATGCGTGCGCTGATCGCAGCAAGGAATCCTCAGCGACTGCGTCCGTGACGCGTCTCCTCAGCTCTTGGGCGATAAAGCAGTGGCCGAGAGAAGCTGCTGCCACTACGCGAGAATCGTGGACCTTTGCCGGTCAAATTATGCGAGACCTAGGCTTAGCCACATTCCTTGATATGGTAAACGGCGCGGGTCCCGGTGAGGCTACTGTCGTCGAACTGAGCAAACCTAAGCACGTCTTCTCGTGCAACGACGCTTTAAGACCCTCTGTGGTGATGCAGTTCCGCGACGCTGTGAGCGAAATCGCCTCCGCATTTAGCGAAAGGCCGGACACAGCGCTTATCGACGAAATTATGACTGTGTTCATTCGTCTCGCTTCGAGCCCGCGAGAGCCTAGCGTCGCTGAGCTAGAAGAGCTCAAGTACGGCGGCTACGTCGTGGTTAAACTTTCCGAAGTAGACGCAGCGATCACCGACTTCTTGCGCGTGGCGTTCGACGGTGCCTCTATGTTCGATACGACGACGACCGTGAAACTAAGGTCATCCCGATACGTCCGGAACTACCTTCCCGCTGCGCTGCGCGAACTTTCTGCCAGGGCTGTTATGAACTACGAAGCTTTCCTCGCGCTCGTACGGTTAGCCCCCTTCCTGCCGGAAAAGCACTCAGCATTGCGCCAGCTGTTCTTCATGGATGTCCGCGGCAGGACACTCGCCGACGCCGCAGACTCCAGGACGCTGTGCTTAATGGCTGTGGAGACCGTACTGCCTTCCTGCCTCGTCAAACTCTCGGCGAGCCTGTTCCGTACGGACGACGAGCGTGGGCTTATTGCAGACAGGCTGGCGCATTTGGAGAACGTCTTCAGCCGCCACATTTCTAACCTGGCCTGGATAAGCGAGTACGAGGCGCTTGTCCACCGCTATCAGCTCAAGCGACGGCGAGTGGGATTCTTCGGACACGGGAACGAGTCTTGCGTGGACGCCTCCCCCGCAGCCGGCTACCCGGCGGAAAAGCCCGCCGAGTTCTACCACGCCGTCGCACGTTCCCAGCAGCGGGCGAAGCTACAAGCCAAGAGCACCAGCAGCCTTCCACCCACCCTGTTGTCTCCGATGCGCACGCATGCCAGCTACGACGCGTCGAGACGGCGCGTGCCTGTTCCCGTCGCACTGTTCAACGCATCGGTGCCCACTAATGACAGCATGTTCACGCTGCACCTCTCCCGGTACGCTGTGCGCTTCTACCACGCACTGGTGGAGAGGCTGTTTGACGCCGCCTACGAAAGCGATTCGCTAGGGTGAGTATGCGCGTACTTTAGCGCGGCACAATCGGCGCCTCTTTGCCGTTACTGTACATCCTTTCTTCTTTCTTTAAAACCATGTCTGTGTTCGTTACTGCGGACGTCAAATACTACCTCGTTCGTCCGACTGTGATCATTTGGACTGCGAGCACGCTCAAGGAACAACTGGGGAGGTACTCCTCGCTTAGAAAAGGCCTAAAGTGGGACAGTACTCGAACATTGCCTTGCGTGTATATACTATGGTGTTGGGCTGCTGAGCACGAGGTCGCGGGATCGAATCCCGGCCACGGTGGCCGCATTTCGATGGGGGCGAAATGCGAAAACACCCGTGTGCTTAGATTTAGGTGCACGTTAAAGAACCCCAGGTGGTCAAAATTTCCGGAGTCCTCCACTACGGCGTGCCTCATAATCAGAAAGTGGTTTTGGCACGTAAAACCCCAAATATTATTATATTGCGTGTATATAGGCTAAGGTTACTTAGACTTAGTTACTCAGTTACTTAGTTGCAGTATAGTACACGAGCCGGCTTTCAAACTGCTAAACGTGCCTCTACACCATGGTTGAGCTCTTTCGTATAGTGTTCCTTGTGCTATACAGTTATTATAGTCGTATTGCTTCGAGACACGTGGTTGCATATACGAGTAGCTGCGCCCTGAGCTTGTAGACGTGGAGGATCGTTTCTTTATGAAGAAAAAAAAACGCGGACAGCCGGCGCGTTTAACAAGTGCATACTGTCAGCGCGGCCACTGACGGGAGAGTGAAAAGATAATGAGTATTTCAATATAAGGGGCGGGTCCTTATCCCAGGCAGCCATCTACCGTCTTGGCTCGGCCGAGCCTCTCGACCAGCAGGAGTTGATCTTCAGGAATGGAGCTGGGCAGCAGTATCTCGCACTGCTCCGTGGAATGGGAAGGAGGTGGTAGGTCTGGGTTGTTAAAACGTTCCCATGTGATGTGTCTGAGAGTGCCTGGCTGATCGCAGAAGTTATATTGCGCGTTGGATGGTCTGGGGAGTAGCATATGCATCCTGGCCTGTTAATCTGTGCCTTAATTGATTAGTCTGTTGCCTTGCTCTTCGTGAGGTTTGGGTTCCGCGATTGGTGTGTTCTGCTGAGCTTGTACTGGAAGCAAAGAATACGACGACGAAAGACAACCTGATTTTTTGGTAGCTCGTCAAGGGTGGGAGTTCCAGTGTCTATTCCGTGGCCTGATGGGCGAGACATCAGGTCGTAAGATGGGCGCGTTCGTTGTCTCTCATGGAGTAGTAAGCCGCGGTCCCCACGATGTGAACCGTTCGTGCCCGGTACCTCGTTTCGTGGGTTCCACCCAGCCTGATTGCGGCATGCCTCTCATCAATCCGTGGCTATGGTGGATGTTCTGGTTGGCTTGAGGGCGAGAGCGATGGCAAGCTCTTCTGTGTCTTTTGCCGTAACTCGCGGGATGGAGACGCGCTGGTCAAGTGCTCGCACCCGTCCGTCGCCACGGCCACCATGGCTCTTTTGCCGCTGTGGTGGCTGCGTTCGTGTACCTCGTTGTGGGGATTCGTGAGCACGCATTATTTGGTGCTCATGCTCTTGCCTCGCTCTGACTCTCAATGTGGTTTGTGTATGTTTCGAGGGGTCGGGTGCACAATTACGTGTCGACGCCGCGATTTCGGTATCGCCTGCGGCTGAGGCGGGTCTCGCGGAACGTACTTAAGTTAGGTCAGCACTTTGCGGCTCGTTTGTGTTTGAGCAAGCCTTGCCCTTTCATTTGACAAGTAGCCTCCAATGAGTTCCTCCACTGTGTCATATGTAGCCACATACGGAGGAACTTGTCTGTGAATGCGCTCTTAGGTAATCCGAGTGCTTGTTTCAGTGTCTCGTGTATGAGCAATACCCTTTTTCATGCCTCTGTGTCGGTTCGTGATGCTGCAGCTTGTACACATGACTTGCTCAGAAGTATCTGTGAGTTGTTCCACCATTGCGTTGTTATTGCTTGGCTTAATGTCATGCCTTTCGAAGATAACCTTGATGTTGTCGACGTCCTCCTTGGTTGTGTGCCGCCTCACCAGTAGAAGCTTGGACTTCTGCGGTGAGCAGGACAGCTTGCAGCTATTTGGGCATTGTTGCACCGTTGCGGCGGCGAGCTGGAGCGTGTCGGAAAACCTCCATCAGTTCTATCCGGAACAGGGTGATCCAGAACAACGAATAGAGATGCACTCGATCCACAGTATCCACTGTATCCACAGTAACGCAGCTTCGCTTCAGTGTGGGAGTCGGAGGCTTCTCGGGCATCTCACTCTTCAATGTTTGCTATTTGACTCTGCCACCTCTCAATAAACCGCACTGAATACCTACCTCAAGAGAAGCAAAGTCTAAGCGCACTTTAAAACAGCCTTGGAAAAGGATACAACCAGTTCACCACTGAAGTTCAACTTTTTCAAGCAACGAATGGCTGCATTTATATTGTCCGTTATTGTCAACTTCTATTTGCCAGTAGCCAGACTTGAGGTCCATCGACGAGAAGTATTTAGCGTTGCAAAGCCGATCCAATGCATCGTCTATCCGTGGAAGGGGGTATACGTCCTTCTTCGTGATCTTGTTCAGTCGACGATAATCGACGCAGAAGCGTAAGGTTCCAACCTTTTTCTTCACCAGGACTACAGGAGATGCCCACGGGCTTTGCGACGGCTCGATGATGTCGTCGCGGAGCATTTCGTCGACTTGTTGACTAATAGCTTCACGTTCTCGCGGCGAAACTCGGAAAGGGCTCTGGCGGAGTGGTCGAGCGCACTCTTCGGTTATTATGTGATGCTTTGCAACTGGTGTTTGTGGAATCCTCGATGACGTCGAAAAGCAGTCTTTGTATCGTCGGAGAAGACTTCTGATCTGTTGCTGCTTACTCATAGGAAGACTTGGATTTACGTCGAAGTCTGGTTCGGGGACTATGCTCATCGGGGTAGATGCGGCAGAATCCGAGAGGACAAAGGCATGGCTGGCTTCCACGATTTCCTCGATGTACGCGATTGTCGTGCCCTTGTTGATGTGATTGAACTCTTGGCTGAAGTTGGTTAGCCTAACTTCCGCTTTCCCTCCGTGGAGTCGAGCGTTCCCTCTTGCGACGATAATTTCACGGTCGAGCAGTAGATGTTGGTCGCCCTCGATGACGCCTTCTACGTCAGTGGGTGTTTCGGTGCCGACGGAAATAATAATGCTGGAGCGCGGCGGGATGCTCACTTGATCTTCGAGCACACTCAAGGCGTGGTGACTACGAGAGCTCTCCGGCGGTATCGCTTGATCTTCCGACAGCGTTATCGATTTTGACTTCAGGCCTGTGATTGCCCCGTGTCGGTTCAGGAAATCCATGCCAAGAATGACGTCTCGTGAACACTGTTGGAGGATAACGAAGGTGGCAGGGTAAGTCCGGTCATGAACGGTAATTCTTGCCGTGCAGATTCCAGTCGGCGTAATGAGGTGTCCTCCAGCGGTCCGAATTTGGGGGCCTTCCCATGCAGTCTTAACTTGCTTCAACTGGGCGGCGATGTGTCAACTCATGACGGAGTAATCGGCCCCTGTGTCCACTAAGGCGGTAACTGCGTGGTCGTTGCGAAGCACGTCGAGGTCGGTGGTTCTTTGTCTGGCGTTGCAGTTAGGTCTTGGCGTCGGATCACGGCTGCGTCATGTTGAACTGAAGCTGGTACGTCGCGTCGTCAAGTCGTCTTTTGTCGGTGTAGTCTTGGCTTCCTGACTTCGTCTGCACGGCGGCGTGTTGTTATTATGTCGTCGAAATGGTCTCTTCGGCGTCTTCGGCGGCGGAAGAGGATCTTCGTCAGTTCGACGAACAGCAACCGCACCTCCATCGGTTGCTGCTCTTAGTTTTCCGGATATGGGCTCGCAGAGCAGCCTCGGGCTGGGCCGGTGTATGGTCGGTGCTGCGGCGACACGTAGCGGCCTGGTGACGGCGACCGGGATGGTCGTCGAGGGTTCCACTGAGTGGCGGCGAGGTAGTCGGCGATATCGCGAGATCGTTTGCCAATCTGTGTTCGCGGCGCGTTAACTGCGAACCCTCGGAGTCCCATCTCCCGGTATGGGCATCGGCGGTAGATGTGCCCGGCTTCTCCGTAGTGATAGCAAAGCGGACAGTGGTCTGGCGCGCGCCAAACGTCAGCCTTCCTTGGAATGCCGCGTGGGGTGACGGGCTGGCGTGCTGGCGGCGGGGTTGGTGGTGGACGACGGAACTGTGTCGTCACTGGGCCTTGCCGTGGGCGCGGAGGGGGAACGTAACGGCGGGTTACAGCGGCGCAAGTCATCGCTTGCGGCTGAGGCTGCGGCGATTCAGGAGCTACTCCGGGTTGTTGGAGCTCCTCACGTACGGCGTCGGCGATCGAAGCCACTTGAAGCTGTGATGACAGGAACAGCTTCTGTAGCTCCTCCTGCACGACCGCTCGGATAGTCCCGCAGAGGTCGTCGGTGTACAGTGACTGAACTCCGGCGTAGCTTGTCGAGTTAGTGCGGCGGTTGAATTGCCGGTTCCACATTTCCAGTGTCTTCTCGATGCTAGTGGCCTCGCGAAGCAACTCGTCGACAGTCTTCGGTGTGATTCGTACCATTCCGGCGAAAAGTTCCTCCTTTACACCACGCATCAGTAGGCGGACTTTCTTCTCCACGGACATATCCGGATCGGCATCGCGGAACAGACGGCTCATTTCTTCCGTAAAGATGGCAACGTTCTCGTTAGGTAGCTGCACTCGAGCGTCCAGCATAGCTTCGGCCCCTTTCTTGCGCACGACGCTCGTAAAGGTGCGCAGGAAGTCGCTACGGAACAGGTCCCATGTTGTCATGGTCGAATCGCGGTTCTCAAACCACGTTCTGGCGGCGCCTTCTAAGGCGAAGTATACATGCCGCAGCTTGTCGTCGGAGTCCCAGTTATAGAAAGTCATGATTCGTTCGTAGGTATCCAGCCAGTATTCCGGGTCTTCAGTAGCTGCTCCATGAAAGGTCGGTGGGTCCCGAGGTTGTCGCAGGATAACGGGGGACGCTGAGGCAGCCATTGAAGTTGTCTTGGCCACTATCTTCTTTGTCGTCTCAGGTAGAAATCCGTGCTCTGGGTGCAGTCCTTGCTGTCGGCGGCTAGCACGCTGGTCTTGGACGATGTTGGTTTTGTCCTCGGGCTTCGGGCTTGGATCGCGGCTTTTCGGGAGCGTTCAGTACATGAACGCACAAATACCTCCAGCAGATGTCACGTGGTGGTGACGTTGAAGAACACAGTAGCAATACTGTGAAAGACGAAACTAACTTTTATTGGGCGAACCTGTGCCCACAAAAACAGGCTACACTTATAGCACAACGATAGCGGCGAACACGGTCGGCGATCGTCGAAAATTGATCAGCGGGTCAAGCGCGTCGGCTTTTACACATCAGTCGTCGAATGTTCCAGAGTAATCGTTGGGACCCGCGTGCCTTCCACAAAGTTCCGCATCATTCGCGTCGCGCACACATGCGATCAGATTACACAAGGTTCCGTCACAGACAGCGGATGGAAGCATCGATAACATTCCAGAAACTTCCGATACATGCAGGCGCGTCCTGCGCTGTGCGATAACATTTGTTATGCGGTGAAACGTGTCGCCCGATAAAGACAAACAAGTACATGTGTCAATATGCGCGTAGTAGTCGCAGGGTGGCCGGATCATAAGAAGCCTCCAGACAAACAAAATTGGCGTTAAAGTGCAAACTACATGCATTCTTAAGTCACGAATCGCAGCGTATATACGAATATTCTTGGAATGAAAAACTGTAAGGTCAGTGCATTAAGCCAGTGCTAGTATATAACCTGTACGTCCGAAACTCAAAATAAGACATACATAACTGAAATAGCAATGAAGCTAACGATGGGGTAATGGCATGAAGCATGGAATGGCAGGAGAATGTGGGTAGCTGCGGCTGTATAACTTAAAACTGTTCCATTCTGAGCTTATTACAAAGTCCGGACGCCAAACTTCCGTAACCACCGATACAAGCATCGGGCGGTGTCCCGCAACGTTGTTTGAACAGCCAAATCAATCGTTCTCTCCGCTTAATGGAGGCCACTTTCGTTTGATTTCAAAGCGAATAGCATTAGCCACTTTGACAGATTTTTCTTTTTTCCCCCTTTTTTTATCTAATTGCCTGCCAAGATGAGAGGAGCGCACAGGAGTGGAAAGAGCTGGTGCAGTGAACGCAGATAACCGGACGAGGGAGGGTGGTGCCGGCGTCTGTGACTGGTCCGGTTCCTCTTGCTTAGCTAGCGGACACCGGTCGAAAATGGCGGCGGCGTGCAACGGAAAATTTAAAACGCCGCTAAAACGGGTCTGTGGCGAAACGTAGATGTCAGAGCGATGTTGCACATACTGTCATACAAAAATGTATATCATACGCAAAGGAATGCATTCCTGCCGGCGGCTCTAAGTAGCCAGTGCCAGAGCGATCGGCGGGTTGCTACCTTCTATTCCTTTCGCAACGAAGCCCCCCCCCCCCCACCCCCACTCTCCGGTGATTCCGAAAAAAAAATTATGGGGTTTAACGTGCCAAAACCACTTTCTGATTATGAGGCACGCCGTAGTGGAGGACTCCGGAAATTTTGACCGCCTGGGGTTCTTTAACGTGCACCTAAATCCGAAAAAGAAATATGAAGGTCTTGCTCGGCATAATAAGGCAACTTCAATGAGTACACGTCACTTTGACGTGGTGTCTTTTTTTTTTTTTTTGGTTCTGTGACATTGCATGGCAAACAGACTACGTGGGGGCAGCCCGAAAAAATATTAAGGAATAGCGGTGCACTAGTGGCGAAAAAGGCATAGGATCGGAAAAAATCTTCTGTTCTTTTGTTCAGCGTAATTTTGCATAATGAGTGTACGCGTCTTATTTGTCGCCTCACAATTTTCACAATGCCGCGTGACAAACAGGCCAAGTGGACCTGGCCAAAATTTTTTCATCAACCGTAGAGGGATAGTAGAAAAAATGTAGTATTATAATAGTGACGTTTAACGCCACTGATTATGTACTTGAGATTAGGCCGGACAGGATATGTAAGGAATGGAGCAGATAACCGGTATTCAAGCATCGGAACGGGCGCTGAGGGAACAGAGGCACAGTCGGGGACGGCCAAGGATTGGATGTCTTAACGTCTTGAATTTGAATGTATTTACTGCAAACCGCAACAAAGGCGGGGTGTAGGTGACCAGGAAGAAATGTTTAGAACTGCTTGATAGGACCTGGTCACCACAACATTTAAGCAGCACACGGAGATTTGGTGATGAGTACAAAAAAATATCAATCTATACAATGCAATAGATTTCATCGAGCAGGTTCCGCAAATCAAACATGTGCCTACAAGAAGAACAAGTTCAAATCAGGCATAAGATCGTAACGAAGTGCAATGAAGCAGCACGATATAAAGCAATACCCGAAAGCGTTCAAGGCTCCTCGCAAAATTGCATCACAGGCTGGAAGAAGTTCAGTGGTCTCTTATTCAAAAATATACTGCAATTCACGTAATGAGGAGTTCACTTTTGAAGAAATTAGGAAAACGGATACAAGGAAGGAAGGAAATTAGGAAGCCAGGTACAAACGCGCACCGGTGCCTATATTGTAGATCAGCCCACCGATCACCCATCGGCTACTGTGTATGTCGTGTTTGTGGTGTAAAGGCTATTGTGCTTCGACGGGTGATGCTTGCGTTTGGTACAAGGCCAATATAGTTCGCTGTGCATCCTTCCATGCAGTAGCCCCATCGACGCAAACTTGCTAATGTGTAGAGCATTCTCGCTGTTTACCGACACATATTGTGCCGATGTCCTGGGGAGGTGGCAGCTGGCCCTTCTGGGAATAATTACCCTGTTGATCTTTTTGCATCACCACGACTAGTCAACTGTTCAGAAGGACAACAAGTAAATGAGCTGCGCTGAACTAGCTTGCCGTCAGCGAAGTCCTTAAACCAAAGAAGACGCAAGAACACAGGGTGGACTCGGAGTTCCCGCTCTAGCCCTTGGGTAAGCACAGCAGCTTCTCGGGGAAGCTTAATCGCGTACCAATAAAAAGGAGCGCATGACATTTCAAAGAAATAAAAGTCCCAGCTCTACAAGTTCTGCAAAATTTAGAAAGAAAAAAAAAGACCCGAATGTGCGGAAGCCCGTGACGTCATACTAACGTGCTGATGCTGCAGATCAAGCGTGAACTTCAATAGCGAAAGAAAAACTTTAGCCTTAATTTTCTACGCTAAAGAGCTGCCTTTTGCATCTACATAAGTTGATATCGAGTCTTGAAAAAAAAAAAGGGATGGCTGGATCTCAAGTGCTGATAGTCATGCTGCTGTGCAGTTCCGCAGACGACCTTCAGAGGCGCCTGGAGCTTCTCCTGAACTGCTTCGAGGAAGACCTCGGGCAGCTGCCGCGTAGCCTCCGACGCCCAACGCCACCGCCCGACCCTGCGCTGTCCAGGGGCGCAGTGCTTGAGCAGACGGTGGCACTGCAGATTGCATACGGCGCTTTCAAGGTGCGCTTCCCCGATAGAAGTTGCGACCGCGCCTTCTCTTAATCGTATCTTTGCCCTGCTTACGTCTGCCATGGTCGTGCTACAAATAAAAAAAAATATTGCTCTTTGCACATGCAGCGGTAGTCTTTTGAGCCGCGTCAGCATTCTCAGTGTCATAAAACTTGCAAACTGTGTTCGTGCATGCCGGTTCGAAAAGTTACTATACGCCGTGCGATCTCCCAGCCCATTTACTTTCTTCCATATTCCTCAGCCGTTCTTCATACTCAATTTTACTGCGAGCTTCCCTCACTTCAAAACTAGTCCAGCCCATATCACCCCGCACAGCTTCATTTGTAGTTTTCCCGTGAGCGCCCAATGCGAGGCGACCAACTGACCTTTAGTTTCCGTCGAGTCCTGATTGTACCCCTCATTTAAAGCAAACAGCCGTATCTCCAAAAGTAAGTCCTGGAACGATTACACCTTTCCACATACCTCGGAGGACCTCGTACCTATTGTTTCCACATAGCGATCTGTGCTTCCATTATGGCTACATTTCTCTTCCCTTTTATTGTTATGGTTTTTCCTGTCTTTCCATATATCCATTGCCGTCGTTTATCCACATACCAAGGTAGTCATATTCTGTTACCCGAGGTATTTCTTGGCCCTGTATATCCGCTGTCTGTTCACTGTTTTCATTGAATACCATAACACCTGATTTTCTAACATTAAATTTCAAACCTAAATTGTTGCCTTCCTGTCCACAGATATTAGCCAGACGTTGCAAATCACTTTGCTTGTTAGCTAGCAACACAATGTCGTCCGCATAAACTACACCTGGGAGTTGCTGCTCTATTACTGTACCCGCCTGTTTGCATGAGAGATTAAACCCGATATTACTTCCTTCTAGCGCCCTCTCCATCCTCACAATGTACATCATAAACAGCAGCGGGGATAAAGGGCACCCCTGCCTCAGTCCCTTGTTGATATGAACTTTCCCCTCGCTCCTCATCCTTTCCCATTCAACGCAAACGGTATTTTCTAGATAAATATATCTCAAAAGCTGTAGACAATCGTTACCTAAGCCTTCCCCTTCCAGAATATCCCACAAAATGTTGCGGTCTACGTTGTCATAGGCTTCTGTAATGTCTAAAAAGGCCACATACAACGGTCTGCTTTCTGCTTTTGATATTACAATACTCTGAGTAAGAACAAACAAGTTATCATCCAAACGCCTACCTATTCTGAAGCCATTCTGAAGCTCTCCCAAAATGCCATTATTCTCTGCCCATGCTTGAAGCTTTAACTTGGTTCCCTGCATTGCTAGCCTGTATATTACCGATGTAATGGTCAACGGTCTGTACGAGTGAATTCTGTCTTTCTCCCCCTTACCTTTATAAATTAAATTCATTCTACTTAGTCGCCAACTGTATGGTATTCGTCTTTTTTCCACTGCTTTCACCAGAGCTTCCTTACTTCTTGGTCCTAGTTCACTTATCAGCCTAACAGGAACCTCGTCTAGCCCTGTGGCTGTGCGCTTAGGAATTTTCTCTTCCACTTTCTTCCAGTTTAAATTTGTCAGCACCAGCTCCTTTTCCACTTGGGTGTCTTTCATACTCTTTTTGACTTCAAATGCAACATCGTCATTGCCTTGGAAAGATTCAGCTGTTACTTTTCGGATGTAATTTATTGGCGCTTCACCTTCCAGTCTGTTTTCATCTTCGTCTAGGATATGTTGTTGTATTGTTGTTGACTTCCTGCTTAACAATTTTATGTGATTCCAAAATATTCTAGGTGCGGCCCTCTTATTCTCACGTATTTCTGACAACCAACGTTCACTTTCACCTTTTAATTTTGCTTGCACCAGTATTTGAACCATATACTTTTTCTTCCGGTGTATGTCCCATTTACTGGTTACTTCATCCTGTGGCAACTGCACCTTCTTTGCCTGCCTGTGCTCTCGAGATGCTTCCTGTCGTTCGGCGATCGCTCCTCGTATCTCCTTGTTCCACCAGCTTTTTGGTTTCTTTTTTTCCTTTCCAACGAAGATGTTGTTTCTCTTTCCGTATTTCTGTAGAAGCTCACCATATTCCCACTCTTTACTTGGCCATTTGCCAAGTTCTTCCTCAATTCTAGTGACTATATTTGCCATTTGTTCAGCGTTCAAATTTGGACTGGCCATTTTGCTCTCCTTGCTCTCTTTCTAAACTACATATCCCATTTTCAAAATGATGCGTTTATGGTCACTCCCTATGCTGTTAAACCCT